>NC_053420.1:4840000-5077500 GCF_016859285.1 Xiphias gladius | reverse complement strand
TAGCAGTCCCGTGAGGCTGTACTTAGGGCACGGTGATGCTAAATGCTAACATACTCACGATAGCAACTTTAATGTGGATGGATTGCGACTCAGGCGAGTTAAACGTGTCGAAAGCAGGTCTACGACATTCACACACACATTTGTTGAATGAAAGAACATGAATGATAAGAGCCTGCACGCTGCGCGCGCACACACACACACACACACACACACACACACACACACACACACACACACACACCACTTCTCCATTCAGTTAGCCGGTAACCTGCTCATTCATGACTCTGCAACAGGATGAACGGGAGAAAGAGGAAGAGGCCTACATCACCCCAACCGCTCTGCTCTCTCTTCCTCTTTCTGCTCTAAAATAGCAAATATAGGATGTTCTGGATGTCACAAGTCTTGTGAACGCATTGCATGCAGACTGCATGGTCATACATCTCTGTCTTTGAGGACATCCTGCAAAAAAAAAAGAAAAAAAAACACAATTCATGTCAGTAGAAAGGTGCGAAGAGCAGTTCATCTGAACAAGGAGCAGCATTTTGCTTCAAACAAACATGTCTTCCTCCCACTCTCTCTCTTTTTGACCAGCGTAACACCACCATATTGTAGTACCGGCACTATTATCGTTCCTATGCCCCATGTTATTTGTTACGTCAGGCAGGTTGAGACGATTACAGTATAATGTAAATGACAACACGCTAAGGTAATGTTACCCTGCTACTGGAACTACGTACTGCAGGTGGCAGCTAGTTGCTAGTTCCATTTTTTTGTTGTTTTGTGATCGCTGGCTGGACTTGGCTGGCTGGTGGGGACTTGAACGGTTGGGTAACAATGAAAGTCAGTGCGTTTTACAGACCGTAAAAGTGTTGCCATTTTCCACAGTAAAGGAAGACAAACCTTATGTTCCTTGTCTCGACTAACCCTTCCTCCCGCAAGTAGACATTTAAATATCCTTTGTTGGTCGGAGCAGACAATATGCAAATGATCCAGACTATTTACAGCTTCCGAATGCAGACAGCAGCTCTGTGGTCTGCCAACCAGGTGCTGCAGGCCTGAAATTTTTGACAGGTAGTCTCGAAGCAGCTGGTAAGAAAAGTTAGCCGAACCAATCGTCAAATTATTGAAAGGGTTTCGATGATCATGTGACTTCCCACAGACAAGAATCCCGAATCCAGGGAAGCCCGACTTTACAGCTATATGAGAGGGTTAAGGCGCCTTCAAGGATGCATTTTTATCTTGGCTTAAAACTTCATTGTCTTGATGCATCTCGTGCTGATGGTGCCAGACAACAAACTGTAGTATTGCACTCGTAGATTGTTTACTTGTCAAATGCAATACAACATATTTACATACGATTCATTTTTATTTGCCATATGCTGAGCAACTTTGTCAGACTGAGGTGACTGCGCCTTTAACAGGCGGTCAGACTCAGAACGGCGCTGCATTAAAAGAAATGCCAGGGGCTGCGCTGAGGTGGACGTGTTGTTTCAGTTACCACTGAGACATTGAAATCTGATCCGGGAAGGAGGGTTTGAGTAATGGACCCGTAAGTTTAGAGGTTTTATCAGCTGCCAAAACACTGCACATAGGAAAGATTTTACAACTCTGTAAAGTTATCACAGTGACTATCATTTGATCCTCAGCGATCACGAGGTAAACAGTTGAAATGCCAGGTTTACGTTACCAGGAATGTGCACTTGTTCATATCTGACACGTCAGTGCGGGGAGCTGTTGGGTGACCTTGCGTCGCATTGCAGCCAAGTTGAACTTTTTGCCACAGTGGTCACATCGAAATGAATGAGGGGGCTGTGGTTTTTCACTGAGTTTCAAACAGTTGCTCACAGCGTGAAGGTCTTGGTGCATACAAAAAGAAAAAAGAAGCTATCTTCAGCACCACATTGACACCCGGATTAATCATGAACATTTAGTCAGATATTCTTTAATTTATGCGCAATCAGTTAAAAAATTAGAATTTATTTTAAGAATGACCACTGCTACTTTTAAAAAAATCAGAATTCCATGTAAAATTCCCCTTTTTTAAATACCGCTCAGGATATTGTGTTCATTAAGTGTTAGGTATTGTAAATGCAGTTCACCGAGCTCGCCAATGTGCCCGATCTGCCGCGACCCCAATTTGCGGGGTGACATTTGAGTGCGAGCGAGACTACGTGAAGAAGAAGCTGGAATATCTGCATGTTTAGCATGAGCAGCATTAGCCATCAGAGAGGTACAGGCAAAGAAAAGGACACCAACCCACCATCTCCACCAGTGCAGTGCAGAAACACCGCAGGAACCGGCACCAAAGAGAAAGGCAGAATTAAAAAAAAAATTTTAAAAAAGGGTGGGGGGAACTATAACACAATTTTCACTGAATAATTGCTCTGACATTTAAATTTGCTCCTGATGCCCCTTTCTAATGATTGTGGTATAATCAAATCCTTTTTTTCTTTTGAAAAGTATTTTCATGACATTTCACGCTCATTTTTGAGGGAATGAAGCGGCTGACGCAGGACAGAAGCCAACAGTGGGGCTCAAACCGCCACCGGCTCCGAGTGAGTCGTCTCTACCCGCTGAGCCACCGGCCTGCCCCACTTATGTTACAGTCATTCAGTCACATTGCTCCTATTGTCACTCAGCCAATATTGTACACAGACATAAGCAAAACACACTGTCCTATTGAGCTGAAGTAAATCCCCCGTAGGCCTCTGAACACACAGTCACAGATGCTCCTTTGTGTGATCGAACACCCGTCCAGCCCTGTGGCGACATTTTTTCTGTGTCTCTGAATCTCTCATCACATGTCTGTTTTTCCGGTTGGTTAATATAATATTCACGGCCGTGGCTCGAGGACGCTTTAATATCACTGCTTCCCACTCATCCCAGTTTGGGAACATTTTGTCCCAGGATCCATTCATCATTAAACTTGATTTGACGCTTGAGTGGGCACTTTTCCGCACTGTTGTTGGGAAGAGTGAATCCCCTGGTCGGGAAAGATGTTGATACAACTTTTGAAAGGATAGTGCATGTGGTATTGAATGCATCTTGAGAGGGATGCATTTACGCCCTTTCGGTATCTGGCTGTAGTGTGTCTCTAACCACCTCTCCGAGGCTTCTTGAATTACATTACGTTTGGCTAGCGCGATATCGGATAGGGGTCCGACTCGCTCAAAATGCTTTAAGTGGCTAAGAGTAAATGGGGTGTGTCTCTCAACAAGACAAACGGGTCGAATGTATTTCCATCATCATAAACGTGCCAAACAGATATTTTGAATACTTTAGAAACCTACATCGGTCAGATCCACGTCCGCTAGCTGGCAATATTTTTGTGCCCTGCCCTTTGTTGGAGCTTTGCTGTTTCTCAGCATGTCGCCGTCACCACCTGCCCCCCCCGCATGTGCTAACAGAGCATGAGACACAAATACAACCGGGACCTGCTCATCCAAACACTGTTTTCTTCCTTTTGCCTCTTACTTGCTGTGTTCATTAGTTTGTCCATTTTATTTTTGATCAGAATATTCACCTTGTTGTGTTGTAATTATTTAAGAAAACTAAATAAAATGTTGACCCGCTCACAAAAACATTGCTCCGTAGTGGCACCACTGGTCAAAAACTAACACAGGAGGACCTTCAACAAGGATGCAACGTGCCTCACAAGGTGCAAACGCCGACACAGTTTAAAAAAAACGTCAACACAACCAAATAGAAGCACCGAAAACAAGCAAGTAAAAATAATATTATACACCAATGAAAAAAGCACACACTTATACATTTTAATTAGAGTCTATTATAAACCTGTCCACTGTAAACATCCAGTAGATGTTGTTAAGCTGGTTCAACTTTGACCTGCTGTACTTGTACCTTAGCTGTATGAATATCTTTAGCAAAGGGCAGTTAGGACACAGTGGGGAAGTTCCCCCTCTCAATCGGTGGTTTCGAAGGCTGGGTCGAACTCTACTGGTTAGAACCCCACATGGCAGCTGATATACAGCGTAGGCGAAGCGCTTGATGTGGATTCTGTTTGGAGGATTCCATCGTTGGCGTCTGTATCCTCAAAACCCAACAATGAAGCCGGTTAGTGAAAAGGTTTTCATAGCTGATGGGAATCCTGGACTAAACTATGAAAATAAGACCCAGGTTGGCAAAAAAATTGGAATTTTAGAAGACCTCATATTTTAGCCCATTGATGCTTGTAGACGTCCTTCCTGTTAATTTTCAGATATTGACGGGGAGAAGGATGTTTTTTTATTCCTCGCTGACATGCACCCGTTGAGCTAATAACACAGCGGGGGGTTTTAAGAGCCTCTCCAGCATCTGAGGTATGTCTGTGTTTTTGTGTCTGTGCGTGTGAAAATACCCTACCCAGAAGAGTAAAGCTGTAAGCAATCAGCCTCCACGAAAGTGTGTAACACAGCGGTTAGCTCGAAGCGATTCACTAGGAGGCGTTCAGAAACGGTACAGCACGAGCACAAGCATGAACATTAAGGCCAAAAGAAGAAGGCTCCGCTAGCAGCCCCCAGAGGCTGACATGCTGATTTCAATCCAACACGTGAACGTGTTGGACAAAATAAACAACGTAGCCCCATGAGGGTTTAGTTATCCTAAAGCCTCACCAGTGGTGGAGCTATTAATGTAAAGTTTGTTCTGAAGCAGACGCTGGAGAAAAGGTCATGGGGTGTTGAAATAAAATGGATTCATTCTCCGGGGAGCAGTAGTCTCCACAGTAAATGTCATGCCAGTCTGTCCGTGTAGCTGTTGAGATATCTTTATCTGGAACAAGGTGTGATCGCCAACCGGGCAATGCGGGCCAGGCGCCTGCCCCACGGCTCCAGGATCTCGCCATGACACCTAGCTTTGTGGTAACTGACTGATTAACTTTCGGTCCCAGAATGGATCACTAACGCATAATAAAAACCGAAATGAATGATGTGCTCCTTCGTTTTTCATCCTTCACCTAATCTTGGGGCCCTGAGTTGGGATATCTATCGAGGGGTTTCCTTCCTATCTACCTAATCCTCCATTTCGGACAAAGTGGTGGATTGTGATCCTCTGAACTGACCGTACATTTAGCAGAGAGAGATTGCTTCGGGAAGTTTTCAGCCTAGCTTAGCACAAGGTCTGAAAACAGGCCTTCCGATGGCTGCAAGTTGTCCACTGTCGCCACTGAAATCTCGCGTTTATACAACTGATCGGTGACAAAATGCGGCGATCGTATGGCCTGTCAAATACTGAAAGAGCACATTCGCGGACAAAATAACTGCCGCTGTGGTAACTTTCCAGAGTTGCAGAGTCCTGTCTCGTTGAATTATAAACCACTGTAGTGTTCCGGTGTCTGACAAAGCTACAAACTGGCAGATCTGTTCCTCATACTCGACCACTTCAATAGTATTTTTTCTCACCTGTACCAGAAGCAACACACCTCCACCGACACACTTCCTTGAATTTTTTTTTTTTCTTTTTTTCCTTTTTTTTTTTCAGCAGTGTTGTTTTTTTGTTTGCTAGGTGCTTGTGAATTCACGTCTTTACTCTCGCTGCTACCTCCAGATGGGTTTAATGTCATTATTTCATGGGTGCGAAGGTGGTAATGTCGGCCGACACCGGGCCACATCGCTCAGGCTGATTTAGACAGGTAGTAGCTGGTCTAGGCAGTGGGTGCTGACGACAACTGGCGCTGGTTTTTATCTGAACACAAAATACAGAGCATTCGGTAACACAACACGTTCCGTGGGATATACAGGGGCTAAACATCTATGGCTGCCAGGAACTAACAGAATGCACAACGGCATTATAATAATTCTAACTTCAGAATGACTTCTTAACGTGAATCTCTCAGGCATTAAGACACTGCAAACACAAATGTGCCACGAACAACGGGAATCACACATTTACTCGGAAAAAAACAACTGTCAACAGGAGGGAGTCCGGGGTTCTCCTGCAAGCTCACGCCTGAACTTTATCCTATATATAAGCTCCTGGTCAAGCTGTGCTCCACCTCCCTCCTCCTTCTCCTCTGGGCAGGTCCCCCTCCAGACGCACGCGTCTACGTAGAAACGGTCACGTTCCCGCGCTGAAAATAGGGCGACACAAAAACATCACGGGGTTACGGTCGGAATCGGGATTCGTTCATAAAGATGTTCACTCCTTGTGGTGTTCAGAGCATTAAGAGTAGATTTTTTTTTTGGTTTGCCACCTGCAACATTTACATATTATCACCTTTATAAAGTTCATATTGCTAACATGTTAGCGATATGTTGCTTCTTTACGCACTGAGCACACACGGAGCAACGCTATTGTTCATTAGGTGCGACGTTTCTGTGCCATAAAACCAATACTGGGAGCTGAGGGGAACCGCTGAGCCGGGCGATCATCCCCTGTGAGTGTGTTGCTACGTATCACACTGTTCACATGACGCACAGTCATTTGACCCCACTGTTGATATGAAAACATTGCAGCTTTAAAGCTGCTGCGTGTAAAATTAAAAAAAAAAAACAATCTACAAATGGACAGAAAGCGACGCAAAGACTGTACCAATGCTCACCTGGATCGTCTTATTTTTCTGCAAATGTTTACCATCAAAACAATCGGAAAGATGCCATCATCACAATGAGCGTGACTTAATTTTTCAAGTACTGATTGATGAACTTTTCTTCTTCTTAAATAGATAGTGTATTGCTATTGAGTGCACATGCTGTAGAAACAGACGAGTCAATTGTCATCCTATAGGGCAGCTGGACGGACATGCAGCGAACCAATCAGACAGGCAGATGGGCATGAAGAAAGAGTATTTTGGCAGCAGACGATCTCACATGTGAACTGCATGTGGAGAGACAGACAGAACAGGACGTCGTCTGAGGCCAACCCCAGTTTTTGGAGCCCGCAGCTTCTCGACGTTCCCAACGTTCCCTGAAACTGGAACTGTGGAAGATTCTAGGAACTTCAGGAACGAACCAGGACGAGGAGGAGGAGGAGGAGGAGGAGGAGGAGGAGGAGTGGAAACAGGGCGGGAGATCGGGGTTAGTGTGGTGGAGTGGTGTTACCAGAGGACTTTATTTTTAAGACTACGAGACGAAAGAGAGAGGGAAATGCAGAGACATTTATCATCAAAAACTCCGGGTGATGACCTGTTGTTGGGTCATTCCTGATGCCCCACTTCTGCATTCAGCAGACACACAGTTTTCTTTAATCCAGACTATTATCTCAGTCTGCCCAACACATTAAAAACACAGATTCCCCTTTACTCTTCTTTTTTTTTGTCTTCAGGCGACGTGATGAAAGTGACTGCAGAGCGACACTGAGCCTGAACTGTGTTCGGCCGCTAACTAGCAAACAGCAGCAGCAGCAGCAGCAGCAGCAAACAGTCAGCAAACTGACGACAGTGTATTTATCAGCTTCTGCTGATACTGCAGATACGGCTCTTACTGCACCAGGAATCAAAAGGAGCCCAGCGGAAAGGATTTTTCCACTTCCAGTCTCGCAGCCTGTTTTTCTTTGTTTTTTTTTTAAAAATTTCAGTGATTAGCGATTAGATGCCATAATATGTAAAAACTGCGAGTCAGGTGAAAGAAAATGTGACCGGTTAAAGATCGGATTGCTCAAAAGCGGGTGAGGGTTAGCGATTACAGAGCGAGAGGTAGCAGGGGGGAGAAACGTTTGACCTGGGGGGAGGAGGATGAGGAACAAGTTGTTAAATGAGACCTCAGCCGTATTCTCTGGAAGTGTAAACAGGGTTTTTTCGCCCGCTGGCATCCACAAAAAAACCTCCTGCTAGTTACTGCAACCCAGCTAGTACGAAGTGTGGTTTTATGTTTATAGGCAGGGTTAGCTAGTCGCCCCCAAATCACATTTGATTGGGTAAATATACGTATAAACCCCGAGTTCAGGATGAGTCTTTAAAAAAATATATGCTTTACAGGACGATAAAAGAGAGGTTGACATGAAAACACACAAAAATGTGTTCGTTTTTTAGCATCTATTTTTTTTACATATTTTTAACGGAAGGTTATCGAACTACAGAAAACAGGGACACGAGGTCCGAACTTGGAAATTTCATTTCTTTAGTTCCACTGTGTCTTTAATCTGTTAGACTGGTGGTGGTTACATTTTTGGTAACTTTAAAAATGGCCAACTAGAGATGCTTGGGGCAAAAAAACCCAGTCCAAGATGTTTTGTCAAGACTAAAGCTGCCAGTATTCTTCTTTGCTTCTTCAAACATGCTTGACAGGGGGGGGTCTGTGACCGAACATCACTGGAACTTTCCAAAACCAACAATCCGTAATTCACACCAACTTCGCACTGGTCAGCTATTTGGAGAGGAGAGAGGAGCCGGGGATTGAACTCTCTGTTCTCTCTTTTTTTCTCATTAGTTACACAACTATGTGTGGCACTTTTAACGTGAACCACCGAGAGCAACGCTGCGAATGTCTTCCGGGAGAGGCCGTCTGAAAATGCGCGTCACCATCTGGCCGGCTTGTCGCTCCGCCTTCGAGCGTGGCCCTTCGGAGCAACCGCAGACACTTTTGATATCTGACCTTGTCGAACAGCGTGAGGTACGGACCACTTCTTTTCAGCAGAACCTGGCCCTGAGGTTTGATTTTTGACTTAAACACGGTTTGTTTGGATTTGGATTCATTCTGTGTGGAAAACTGACTGGTGAAATCTTTTAAGACTTCTTCTGGTCTGACCACTTTTTTCCACAAAATTTGGGAGGGCTGGTTGTTCAGGGCATTGCAGTAAAAAAAAAACCCCAAAAAAAGACCAAAACTAAAACTCACATTCAGATATGGATATTGTGTTTTAGTTCCCATGGTTCTTTTATTTAACTTGTCATGTGAAGCATCTGTTATATATATCTCATATTATTAATCTTATCATAGGAGTGAGCCAGCCCTCGGTCCTTGAAGACACACAAGACCTTAAACCCCAAATGCTCCCGATGTTTACGTGAAGGAAAAAGATTCGCAATTCGCGTTGTGCAAAATTTGTGAATTTATATGATATATGTCAGACCAAAAATGTGTCCCTTGTTCGGGATGTATGCATCATCTCTGCGCTGATGTGACATCGTCCCTCTGATGTGACCTTCTGATCATTTTGGATGAGCGCACGAAACATGTCTAACATCAGCTGATACCAATAAGGAACAAGAAGAGTTTTTTTTCCAGCACACACACACACACACACTCTCTCTCTCTCTCTCACATACACACACTCACTCATCACCAGCAGCGCGAAGGGAACAAACTGCATTCGCCGGACATGTTTGGATACTCGTCTCCCCTCGCCATATTTGGCAGCCCCTCGCCGCTACACACTCACACACTCGCATTCCCCCGCTGCTCCCCTCTCTCCATGACCGGGACTAAACCCAAGAACCTGACGACCCCTCCGCCCACCTCCCTCCCTCCCCTCCCCTCCCCTCCCTCCCTCTACAGGTTCACTGGGTGATCTTCTGGGAAAAGCAGCGACACTCTTTATTGGACAGCTGGTTGGCGGTCGCCTTTTTTTTTTATTTTTATTTTTTCCCCCCCTTCTCTGTCAGTGTGACAAAGTGTTTGCAGAGTGACACTGAGTTTGGCTGCAGAGTCATTCTATATTTGTCAGGTCTAATTTCAACCCGCTGTACTTCATATCCACTTTTGAAGAATGTTGCCTCTTGGGAGAAATGTTTGAAAAAATAGATACGCTTTTTTTAAACAGCGGATTTTTCATTTTGGGGTTTGTTGCTACGGACAAAGCCAAAAGCGTGCAGTGCTTTCCAACGCTGAGGATTTAGATGTAACACCGACGTGAAGCCCTTTGTCCCAGTGATCCACGCTGCGCTCCCTCACTCCTAAACCATGCTTTCAGCAGATATGGCGCCAACGCCGCCGGTTGGCTGCCCGTCCCGGAGCGGCTGGCACCGCCCACACCGATGTTGCCGCGGGGCGCGTCTCGTTCAGAGCGCGCAGTCCTCTCCGAGAATAAATTTGCTACTATGTCATCACCGAGCATATGATCTGTGCAATGCAGTGGAGCGGGTCGAGTTGGTGAAACTCTATACTCGCTCTATTTCAGGCAGGAATGTGTTGGCTGCAGCTCGCTGCCTCCACACTTTGGAGACCAAAATAAAAAAAATAAAAAAAAAAAAGACTTGTCAGGGTTCGTCACAGGCTCTGCACTTGACTCTGCTCTCTAGATATGTCCATTCAGATATCCAACTCTACGCATATTCACTTGTGGGTAACAGAGCGGGCGATTTTCACTAGTAGCTCAAAATAAGGATATCTCAGCTTCACTTTCGACTCGACGTAAATCCAGAATTTAATTTGATTTATCTTAAACCGATGTCATAAATTAACCATAGTTATGAGTCTAGCAAAGTTGAAAAAAGGCTGCTAAATAAAAATGGAATAAAATATAAACAAATAAATAAATAATATAAATACAACACATACAAATATGTAGATACATTAAAATAAACAAAAATGCACGAAACTACATGATAAATATAATAAATAAATTTAACGTAGAATTTTAAAAAATGACAGGAAGAGGTTCCCTCGTCCACCTGCTGTCGGTGCTTTAAGACGACGTCCCGTCTCTTATCTTTAATCACCTTCCTTTGAAATTTCGCATTTTTTTTCTTTGCGTCTGCCTCAGTTCGCCAGAACACTGAGTTTTCTATTTTAGTGTTTTTCCTTTTCCTGCAGGGACAGTGTGCCATCACATGCATTTCTAGCGGCCGTCCATAGTTCACAGAACCACGGTGTCATATGTAACTATAGGTTCTCCTCACGCTGATTGTGACTGATCGAACTCCCAGTAATTGCATTTAACGTATAACTCGTTCGCAACAACCAATATGCTTTTAAGGAAACGGAATTATTTCGTTTTCTATTAACATAATGAGGAAATGTTTACATATTGCAAACTTGGAAAACTGTTGATGCTGAATGTACCAATGAAACGTTCACTGAGGACATATTCTAATTTGTTTTCCAATGAAAACGTCCCTCCTTGCAGTGATATCAACTTGTAGTGACTACATCCTTAAACCTTTTTTATGCTTATGTTTGGGAACTCACAGTACTTGGTTCGGTTTATGGAAACTTCGTGATCTTGGTCTAACGCAGAGAAAGTCTCCATTGACTTGAAGCAGGAGGTACAAAATGATTCTTAACATTTAGCCGAAATCACGACGTTGCCTACCCTTAACCACAGAGGAGGCTCTGGCATCTCAGCCGCCGGACAACCTGACCTCTCCTTCTTGAGCAATGTTTTTGACTTCAGTTTTCATTGAGAGCATTATCCAAGTTGTTGAATGCAGTTTTTTTTTTTTTTTTTCATTTAATTCCATGGTATTTAATGCAGGAAACCACAGAGGCTGTAAACTGAATCACTTAGTGCACCAAAGCTGAAGTGACTCTTTGAGCCACTGAGTTTCAGTGCAGCCTCACAAACATATTAAACTCACATCTGCATCCGGATCCAGAGTCTGGTGATGAAGTATGGACTCTGTCTGCTCCCTGCTGCTGGAGACAGCCTTATACAGAGCTTTTAGCCTTATACAGAACACACACATATGCACACACACTGTGCAGAGTCAGGCTGACACAGCTGACGTGGCATCCACACGGCACGTGGAATAGCATGTGGAGGGGGGGGGGCATTTCAGCTGAAGGGATTTACAGGGGAGGTCCACCTTTTAAAGTTCTTTGTCTGTCGCTGACACACACACACACACACACACAGAAATTTCGAATAACAAAGCATGGACACAAGAACGTTCGCAGGCAAAAATATACGCATACACACAAATTCACTTCCTGTTCTTATATTATGGACAGGAAATACTGAAGTTAAGAAGTAGTTGCTCAGCAGGCAGAATATTCTCCCACGCTCACAGATGTACATAGGGTGAGCGAGTACACACACATACATACATCACATACTCATACACACCTATGCAGGCGAACACACAGCGTGCACGGATAAGCCCGAACTTTAAAAAACAACACCGTTAACAGGATGTATACAGATAAACCTGCCATCACAGAGAGGGGGAGTCTTTACGTGTTGGTTTTATCGTCATAAAAAACAACCTGCACACTTATATACCGAAATCAAACGAACAAAAGCACAGAGATTCAATCCAACATCAAACATGGATAGGCAGAGACGCAAAATGCAAACAATGAAAACAAATGAAAACAAACCATAAACAGCATGTAACAGCTGCATCCATCTCATCCACGCTTGACACCAATTTTGCGGCCATTTTCCTGTCTCTGGCAAAGGACGACGATGTATCCAGCCTCAGTCCCGCCTGCACAGCCCCAATCGGCTAAGCTGCTTTTTCGACAGGAAAAACAGCCACCGTTAGGCAACAAACAAACGACACCAGACCTTACAATCACTGAAAGATGTGATTCGGGTGATGATCCAGAAGTCCGGAACCAGGTTAGTATAGAGTTTCATAACTGACAACGGAAAGACAAGAAGTTTTGTTGTTTTTAAAACATTTTGCTCCATCTGACGCTTAATTTGACCACGTCTATGATGCACTCTGTGAAGCTTCGGACATCACGGTTGTCTAGCTCTGCCATAACTGGTCTCCATGCCCAATCATCATGTTTGCAAGTGATTAAAGACTGTTTGCTATTGTTGGTTGTGCTTTCCCGCTAAGAGTCAGATGTCTATAAAAAATGAAGTGTGAAAACAGCTAGTTCTGGGCAGCTAAGGTGAGCGTCAACACCTCCAAATCTACGGCCACGGTACTCTGCCAGAAAATGGTGGATTGCGCCAGAGTTCGTGTACCCTAGGGACTTGTTCACAAGTGAAGGGGCCTATGCTGTCGAGGTGGAAAATCAGGACTCACTTTGCTGATTTGAATCACTGACTTTGTAGATTGTTCATTCTTTGCCTTGATCTTAAGCGGTTGCATCACTGTTCAATCGCACTTCAGTACGAACACCAGTAGATGAATGAATCACAGTTAATTCGGCCTGATGTTGAGCACTGATTCAAACTGTATTCAGCTGAGTAGTGTGTTCAGTCCACTGCGAGACCAGGCCGTTATGCTCAGTTCAGTACAAAACTGACCTATAGAAGCACTGTACGTACCGTAGGAGGCTGAAACGGGTTAGTCTGGGTTTTGGAGCGCAGCGATTCTATTAGTGAAATCCCTAGTTCTCCATCTCGGTTGGGAAGATGTAGCCTTTTTCCAGGTGGTGCATTGGTTTGGCTGTTTGTTGGGTTTGGCATGGGTTGTGGAGTGGTATCCCCAATTCTGTTTCAGTTACTTATTAAACATTGTCAACAGGGCTAGCTTTGGGAGGATGTTGAACTGCACAAGCCATTTAACGGAACGCTTGAAATACTTTAATCATGACTTATAATTTTCTCATGAAAAAAAAAATGACTTGGGCATGGGTGTGTGTTTGAGCCTTCTCTGGAAACACCCTAATGTGCAACTGGGCTCAGATTTAACCAAACCAGATTTGTCAGCAGTCTGACCACAGGCAGGCAGACACATGTACAGACTGAATCCTTGACATTTGAGGGACATTGAATGAAAAACTTTCATGATTCTTTTTTTAAAAATCCCAAATAGATGTTTATGGTTTTGGAAAAGCTCGAACTTCCCTCCTCGGAGCTGTAGATGCTGGACTGACTCACAACAGAGTCGTCTGCTGCCTTCAGTTCCTCCACAACAAAACACCAAATGAACAGGAGGAATTTAAGAGTCAGGAGTGACTCTCAATTCCTCATCTGTAAATATAAATCGGCCTTTGGTGATATTATGAAACTGGGAAGTTTTGGTGACTTGTTGGACCAAGTTGGAAATTCAAAACAAGGCTGACTCCGGTCTCTGCAACTTCATTGGAAAATGACTGACATTGTATATTCTTCTGTGGTGCTCGTAACACCCGAATCCCCAATACACTCCAAATTGAACCCCGCCAGTGGACACAGTTCTACAGGTCGCACTGTTTTCTGCATAGATGCGCACGCTTACAGGTTCATACAGACCAAACGGTTACAATCTTCAGGCAGTGCACGCGCCCACGCAGACATGACCAGATGAGAAAATTTATGTCACTCTGACTGGTGCGGCTTATGCGGATGCAGCAGATACATTTTGCTCTGCTCTGCTCTCCAGGCATGAGAAACTACTTCCAAATTATGCTTTTACCCTTAATTTCTTGGTATCAGGGGTTGTTTCTAAATACCCTCCAGCTGATCCAGAATGCTGCAGCCCGAGTGCTGACAGAAACTAGGAAAAGAGATCACATTCCTGTGTTAGCTTGTCTGCATTGGCTCCCTGTAAAATCCAGAATGGAATCTAAAATCCTCCTCCTCGCCTACAGAGCCCTTAATGGTCAGGCACCATCATATCTTAAAGAGCTCATAGAACCCTATTACCCCACTAGGACACTGCGCTCCCAGAACTCAGGCTCGCTTGTGGTTCCCAGATTCTCCAAAAGTAGAATGGGGGGCAGAGCCTTCAATTATCAGGATCCTCTGCTGTGGAACCATCTTCCAGTTTGGGTCCTGGAGGCAGACGCCCTCTCCACATGTAAGAGTAGGCTTAAAACCTTCCTTTTTAATAAAGCTTACAGTTAGGGCCGACTCAGGCTTGTCTTGAACCACCCCGTAGTTATGATGCTATAGGCCTAGACTGCCGGGTGACTTCCCATGATGCACCGAGCTCCTCTCTCCTCCTCTCCCTCTCCATCTGTACGCATTCAGACTTCTTCTCTTGACTTCTTCTCTCTCCCGTAGTTTTGTCCTTTCTCGTCTCTCTCCTCTCTCATCCTGTCGCTTTCTTCAGGTATTTCTGCCCCTGGTGCTGCAGAGTCTGGATCTGTGACTGCAAACCACCTACTGCCCCATGATCCTGCTCAACACCCACTGCCTCCATTATTATGATTATCATTACTATTAGTATATTTAGTTTTATAAGTATTATTATTCACCCTATTTTTATAATTATTAGTTTTATTATTAGTCTCATTATTGTTACACATCTTTATGTTATACGTCTACTGTGCTATGCCCCCCCCCTCTCTTCTCTCAACCCAGCCGGTCGGGCCAGACGGCCACCCACCATGAGCCAGGTTCTGCTCAAGGTTTCTACCTGTTAAAAGGGGAGTTCTTGTTTGCCACTGTCGCCAAGTGCTTGCCCGTGTGGGCATGTTGGGTCTCTGTCAATATAACTATAAAGACTCCTGGTCTAGACCTGCTCTACATGAAAAGTGCCCTGAGATAACCCCTGTTATGATTCTTAACTATATAAATCAATTGAATTGTACTGAATTGAATAGTTTCCTGTAGCGGATCATGTTCTTAATCCCAACAGAGTGCATGTTTGTTAGGTGTCATTCTAAGACATTGAACCAGAGTTCAACGTTGAGCCGAACTGAAGCAAGAACCACTGGTGAGCTCAATAAACTGCTCAGAATGAGCAAACTCCATTTGCTGAGAGAGACTGTGAAATGCGGTCGAAAGCTCCAGGAAAACATTGTAAATGGAGCTTGAGTAAAGAGGTTTTTCCAAACTGCTCAGACAGAGTTGCAGATTCAAGTCAGTGCTTCTATAACACAGAAATGCAAACATTAACCCACCTTAAATGCTAAATTATTCTAATGAGTAACCAGTTATGCACCAAAGTGCTTCAAAAGAACAAAGAAAGAGGACTGACAGAGCCAGAGCACCGAACCTGCAGTCATGGTTCCCAAACTTTTCGGTTTGTGACCCATGAAAACAAAACAGTGTGACCGTTTATCACAGGCTGCATATGTCTGTCAGTTATGATAAGGTATGTTTTGTTGTTGTTGTTGTTGTTGTTGTTCTTGTTGTTTTCACTTTATTACATATGACTGACTGATTTCTAGGGGCTGAAGAAAATCAGCTGGAACCACCGATTTAAAATTAAATTACAGTCACATTGGAGCAGTTTAAACTACAAAAACAAAGTTTTAAAACAACAAATCTTTAAAAAGTCCTAAAACCAGGGCAAATGAGGGGTTTTATGTTTTGGCCCATTAACTACAATACAGATAAACTTTAAATTACTGCAAACTGTTTAACAAAGCTGCCATAGGTTTTGAGCCGTAACAATTTTTTTTTCTGCCAGTTTGGTTCACAGTGAAATATTTTAACAACTGTTGGATTGGATTTGGCAGAGTTTAGACATTCGTGGTCCCCGGAGGATGAATACAAAATGGCAGTTTGGCGACTTTTCATATTGTGTCAGCAACAGATCCAAACTTATCAGGCTGAGCTTTTCCTTGAGCCTAATGTTAACATAGCATTGATCCAGAAATGTTGTTTTGTGGCGTGTGATGAGCATTACAGCTTCACAGTGCCTATACACTTTTTAAAATCAATACACACCAAGTACATCATGTAGGATTTCTTCATTTGATGCCCATAGCTAAAACTGGACACATCTATAGGTGCCTTTCCATCCACCTATTTTCAATTTTTGGGTAAAAAAAACAGAATGGAAATGCAAAATATTTGAAAAAAAAAGCCCAAATATCACCAAAAAATTCTGTACACTCAGCTGAGGTGGAAGAGTTGATGTATCAGTTAGAGCAAAAATATAAAAAAGTGCTATTAATAAACCATGACATATGTGGAGCATGTGACTCCCACTAAAGAGATGCAAAAAGGTGCAAACGGAAACATGAGATCTGGGTGGAGCAAAGAGGAGACTGCCACCTTCCTCAAATGAATACGTCAGAAACAAGAAACATCACATTTTCCACCATTTGATCTTTGACTGGCACTCTTTTCCGGAGAGCTAGCGCCACCAACTGTTGGACGGAAATGCACGTTAATTAGCATTTGCTTTTGCTGGTTTGGTGGAAATATGGTTAAGATTTGCACTACATCTGAAAGGAAGGAAGGAAACCTCCGGAAGGAAACCTGACTTACGAGTGGGATTGCTGGGAACAAGGAAACTGGCATAACCTGATCTGGCGCAGCATGTCGACAATTAAAAGTGTTGTCACTGCCAGTGCGGGCTTATACGAAAAACAATAGGTGCAGATGTTTTGACACATGTTGTTCGCTGCTATTGTGTTGTATCCTTAAGTACTGTTACACTGATTTCCTTCGTTCCAGGCAACAAATTTAACATCCATCACACTGCACGTTTATTGGACTGTATTTTTGTCAAAGTCGTGCCATCGTGTGATAATGAGCATGGAGAACTCTCCCTGCTGCATCGAGGAAGCTCTGACACCTGGGAATTCAAAGGTGGCTGCCGAAAGGCGCGTCACCACTGAGCCATGTTGTCAAAAAAAAAAATCTAATTTAGAAGTCAAACAGGAGGTAAGTCATGAAGAGGACGAGATCATTTCCTCTGTTAATGCCTTAAAAAAAAAATTCCCAACAGTCCCTGCTCACAACTGCATTAACTCCAAGCCGTGTCTAAAGCCAAATAATCATTGGTTGAGTGTGATTCATCATCTATCTGCATCCAGTTTCAGGTTTTTTCTCAAACATACTTTTTTTAACTGCTCAAAAACTTATGCCAGAGGCTGCCTGGAAGGAAAGGAGGAAAGAAATCAATCTAAAGACTTGTGGCACATGCTAAACTGTGCCAAACCACCACTATGACACATTAAACTGAGTTCTAAACATTTCTACTAACTCATCTGTTGTGATTCTTTGCGGAAGTAATTTCCATGATCTTATAAAACACAGAAAAACCACAGAGGTCTACTAATTCCTGAAGGTAATCTGAATTAAATGCTGGTGGACTCTTTTTGGTGCACTTTGGTTCATGTTTGATATTTTACATGCTGCTCTGGAAGGAAATGAACCAGCTTTGGACGACACGATGAGTCAAAATTCAGCTGTCCATTCTCTGAGGGAAGTACGGTCATTTTAAAAAACTGTCTGCATCTGGTTGGCAAAGGAAATCGGTACAGGAAGTCCATTGCTCACTCACCCTGAGTATGTCTTTTCTTTTTTTCGCGCTCTTGTTCCTGGTTTTCTATTCAAACATACCTCCACTGGGTTTATTGCTGTCCTGACAGTCTGATTATTGCAGCTGTTCAATTTGTGCCAACGATTTATACTTAGCCGAGAGGTCAGATGAGCTGAAAACAACAGGATACAAGAGAGAGGGGATGGGGGACAAAATGCACAGTACTCGCTCCATGCAAAAATATATTCCAAAGTTTATCTGAAGCAAATGAAGGCCTCGGCAGTCTGGGTACCTTCCAAAGTTGTGGTCTTTTCAGTACAAAATACCCTCCTTGTGTTTCCGTGCCGGGCTGTTATGGAGGGACAGCGAAAGAGGGAATATCGTACCAGAAAGACTCACTTCATTGGTCTAATTGAGACTGCTGAAGCAGTTTTTGTGAAAAAAAAAAAAAAAAAAGTGACCTTATCCTAAAAGGGGGTTAATTTGCACTCCACGCGCAATCAGCAATGAGATTTCAGTCCTGCTAACCTCCACTACACTGGCATGATTTTCTTCTTCAGACGAGAAAAAAACCCCTATTAAGCGCTGACTTTGTGATTTGCGAGTTAAAACTTTTTCATTGTCAAGGTTTACGAATATAACTGTCGATCAAAGGCATTTAAATTACTATATTTAAATCTGTAGGTAGAACCTGCTTCACACTGAAATATAATCATTTAGATGCCATAGAATCAACAGATACCTGTACCCTAGACACCCCCCCCCAAAAAAAAGTTCACTTCTCCACCCAGTGTGGCCCAATTCAAACCTCAATGTCTGGACGTCTCTGGACCTGTGAATCACCAAATCAGTGATTATTCTTGGGCAGTCCAGCGCCTACTAAAGCAGGGAGTGAACTCACCCAGGGTAGAGATGGAATATGAGACAAGATGAGGGGCAACTGACTGATTTCTGGATAACAAGGAGTTAGATTACTGACAAATGAGTAAAGACTTTTTTTTTTTTCTGACTCCGCTGTTCTACATTTACTTCTGATTCACAAAGCAACACATCTGGGCAACAGAACCACTGACTACTCCTTTTCCTTTCTCTTAGCAGAGAAAACCACAGAGAAAGGGAGAGAGAGAGTGAGTGTGTGTGTGTGTGTGTGTGTGTGTGTGTGTACAAGGGCTCCACTGTGTGTGTGTGTGTGTAAATCCCAAAGCTAACATCCGTAGCTGGTAGATCCCAGCTGATAGAGCAGCGGCTCGCACTGATGGCATCATAATCCAGAGACAGGAAGTAGGTGGATGAGTGTGTGAATACCGCGCCAACACACACATACACACACACAGAGCTGACATAGAGGGAAAGTATGTGAATGCTGCATGCCCTTTAAACCTCAGAAGGGCTCATCGGTATGACTTTTTTTTCCCGAGTGGGTTGATCAAAGCCTTAAATTACAATTAATTATATGTTATATTTCTTATGGTATACTAAAATATTCCTTAAATCTCCACCAATCGATAAATTATATATCTGAAATGAACCAGATGAGCCCTGTACCCTCACAAACTCAGATCATTCTCACCAACTTTGCAGCTCTATGAAGTTTTTTTGCCTCTTTCATCTCATAGTTTTAGTTTTATTTCATTTTAGCCGTGCCAGTGGTCGGTCGGTCGGTCCATCGCTTTGGCTCAGACTGAAATATCTCAACATCTATTGAATGGACTGGAACAAAATCCTGTACAGACTTTCCTGGTTCCCAGCTGACAAATGCCAGCGACTTTGGTGATCTCCAGACTTTTTTCCTGCCACCATGAGGCTCCCATTTGTGGTCTTGAGGGAAAGCTCTCAACGACTATTGGATGGACTGCCATGAAATCATCCAGTGCCATCCTCAGGTAAAAGTTTTAATTTGTCCAATACTTTAATTCAGGACCAAAGGCTTACAGACCATCAGCTGTAGCATATGCTGCGTGCTAACCCGCTAAACAAAAATCTTTCACATTGTCCTACCTGCTAATCATAAGCATGTTAACATGCTAATGCTCCCACATAACTCAAAGTTCCACTGTGCCCCACAGAGCCGCTAGCATGTCTGCGGACTGTTAGTGTTGTTAGCTTCTTTCAGCTCACAGATTCAGGTTTACTTTATCTTTTATAAAGTCTTTGTTGTTTGCAGTACGTCATCTTTTTTCTTATGCAAATACTGAATTTAACAGCTGCCTTCCGTATAAACCCCTTGTCTTCAACCTTTATTGGACGTGTTTTCATCTTCCCACATAGCTGTGGACAATATGGAGGGAAGAAGTTTACCACTGAGCAATTAGGACAAATTCTCGTTTGTTACATCCTGGGTCTTATTTCGTAGTCATTCCTATCAGTATTAATGAACTGTATTCTCATGCCCTGCACTTGGTAAAGTACGTGACGACAGTGGTGTTATGTCAACCACACCCTAACACTTACTCTTCCAGATAATGACTTGATGATTTAAGATCACAGGCGGGAATCCTTGTGAGCGGGTTAATGAAGATGGATGATCGAGAAAAGAAGAGAGAGAGAGAGAGAAAAAAAAGGTCAGTTTGAGCAGAAGTGCCAAGTGTTCCTGGGTAACATTTAAACTTATCTCATTTGTTTATACACAGCTAATGGCAGCCTGCTGGAAGCTCCCAGTATGGGAAATGACTCCAATCTCACAAAATGAAAAAAAAAAAAGGAAAAAAAGGAAGTTCTTCAGTTTTCTTTCCCAATGGGTGGGCGGCATCGTAATTTAGGTGTAGCTGAAGTGATAAAATATTAGAGACTCTGAGAGGCTGGGCTTTTACTTTTTACAAAATGATCACTCATTAAATCCTTTATATAAAATCTGCTGTGTTGTTTTTCGTTCCCGAATCTTTGAATGTTGCACAGCACTCTGTGGAATTCAGGGTCCATGAATTGGTTTCTGCTTTATCCCTGATGGGAGATAATCCAAGCACCAAGGGAAATGGGAACTTGCATTGAGAGCTCATACTCGGCAAGTTGAGAAGGTCCACTGAACTAGCTTTCCTTGGTCCTTCAACGATGACCATGAGTTGCCGACAACAGCTAAACCTGTTCCTCGCTTTTATAGAGAGCTGGACAAAGTGTGGCCAATAAGCCCCGTTGTCAATTTTCCCCAAGGGCCGGGTGCAGCACTGCGACAGGAACATTCACCTGCAGCCCAGAGAGGGTTTACCCTTGGACCATCATTATAAGAGACGTCTATAAAGCTGACATGACACCGCTCACTGAAAACAAATATTACCATTGGTATCATGAATCTGTAAACCACAAGTGTCGCATGCTTTTAAAACTTTCCTGGAGCCTAGAAAAGCGGTTTTCAGATGACGTCACATTGTGTTGCAGAAAAAGTTCCATCACATTCAACTTTTGTGCTTGTAAAATAGTTCCTGATTCAAGTAAAAAAAAAAATTTTTTACAGCTTTTAAGATTTGAGAGCTTTTCCTTTTTTTATTAGATGAAATAAAAACGTCACCATTTTTGGTTACTGAAGTTCAGTAAGCAAAATTGAAATTGTCACCTGCTACAACTATGCGATCTGTATCTGGATAATCCAACCCCCTGGAGCCCCTTTAAAGGAATAGTTCAATATATGGGAGAGGACTGATGCCACTCTCATGTTTGTGTGATAAATATGCAGCTATAGCCAGGGGGTTTATCAGCTTAGCTTAGCACAAAGACCAGAAACAGGGGGAATCAGCTGGCCTAGGTGTGTCTAACGGTAACATAACCCACCGATTAACACCTCTAAAGCAGATCAACCAAATAGTGACTTTCCCCTCTCAAAGGGTTTCATTTTTTAGGTTTTTCTAGAGATGAAAGGACCCAGTATTTAACTTTCCACTTATGTTGTGAAATATCTCAACATCTAACAGATGAATTGGCAGAGCACTTTACATAGACATACACGTTTCCCAGATGATTCATGACTTTGATGGTCCCCGGACTTTTCCGCTAGCACTGCCATAAGGGTTCGCATTTGTAGTTACTTAAATGTCATGGAATTTGTTACAGACATTCATCAGTTTCAGCTTGTAACTTTGTTGATCCTTTCACTTTTCCTCAACAGCCACCATCTGCTCAAAATTTTAATTTGTGCAAACTCCCTTTTTTTTTTTTTATGACCAAGTACTTGTAAAACTAATGACATCCACATCAGCTTCAACTGTACTTTGTGTTTAGTGCCAACTATCAAATGTTAGCATGCTAACATGCTAAACTAAGCTGTGGGATATAGCAAACACATACCTCATGCAGCCATGGCCAAACTGTACAGATATCATTTCCACATGGCTAAAATCTGATCAAAATGCAAGACAGAGCCGTCTAAGAGCAGAGCAGACTGCAGTGCATTTAGGGTGCATTTCTGCCTGCATTAACATTTGCTGTTCCTGATCCAGATAAGACATCCAGACAAAGACTGTATGTTAGTACCAGATGGAAATAAGGCTGTCTTCAAGTGCTGTGGTTTGGTTTCATCATTTTGCCCTCAAATGTCCAAATACCACATTCCTCACACATCCACTGACTTAACTAATGACCGTGTCCCATCTCGTCTATGAATTTGAGTTTACGTCTTGTAAGTGAAAGAGTTAGTTTAAACATATCTTCAGTATATCTCCCTTGATTTGCCATGACCTATAAGTCAGTCATGGGAACTACCAACTTGTGGTAGTTGTTGAACCACCAGGTTGTGGTTCAACATTTAAAAGAGCATCTGTTTAACCGGGCTGACTCACTGGAACATAAAGAGGTCAGAGGTTGGAAGTTTCACCTTCAGACAAATCTCAAGCTCAAACCTCTTCCTAAACCCGGAACCTCAAGTTAAAGTCTTGACTCCAACCATAACCTAAAGTCTAAATCCTGCACCCTCTAAACAAACCCAGAATACTTAACCTTATATTAAATCTTAAACCTAACTCTAGACCCAACGAATTTCAAACCAGAAAAATACCCTGGAAATAAACACAGAAACCTAAACCTCAAGTCTAACCCTAACTCCAGACTAAAGACCTTAAATCCTTAACCAAAACCCATTAACCCACTTTAAATACAAAAAAAACAGACCATGAACCCCAGTCTAACTATAGACCGAACCCAACACAATATAAAAAACACAATAAAAAAAACCTCCTTTGTGAAAAAGATTCAAACCAAGCCTCAAAAGGATTCCTTAACTAAGGTTGGTTTTATAGGCACAGTGTCACCATCTGTACATGCACTTAAGCAATGCACTGAACCTCCACAACAGCACCAGGGCCGTTGTAATGTGGTTGCTCCTGACCTCTGAAGAAATGCACTCGTAGGATAATAGTTAGGGATGTCTAGAAATCTTCCTTTCTTTATAAATAAAACAAGCAAAGCCCCCCTTCCTGCCTACCACTACAAACCCTACAAATGAACCCTAAATGTCAAGTTAAAGCTGAACTCCAAACCCTAAAAATAACCTGTTGGTTGTTTCTCAACTTTTTCTCACCCATGTACTCAGGTTTAGGCCTCAACACTCTCACAACCCAGGTAGTTAGACAGTTGTGAATACAAATACTATAAAACTTTTCATTTATTTCAAACCAAAAAAGAACTGAGAGAGCAAGTACCTCTGTCAAGGCGATGTCCTCTAAACGAGCCTTTGTTTCAATAGCAGAAAAGGTTTACAAGTATCTGTATATAAAGACTATATAAAGTGATAAATGTTTAGATACATGCGCATGCTTTACATTTAGAGGAGTTCAATAGTTCATGAGAAAACAGTAAAAAGGTCCTATTTCACAACATTAAAAAAAATCCCTAAATGGTTCTTGGATCTCCACCAAAACTCATACTTGGCCCACGGCTGAATGTTCCATGAAAACATTTCAGTGAGATCTCCTCACAGGGTTTTTGGGAGATCTTACTCAAGGCTGGATTTTCCAAGCAGGCAACTGCCATGGGGGCCCCAGACCCCCAAGGGGCCCCAAAAGCCAGATATACTCCCGATTATTTGGGTCTAAGTGATTTTATTGTTTGCAAATTTGTCAGAAATTTTCTACCACATAAGTACAATATCAACTATGACAGGTCCTCCTGTATTGAAGAGGTACCTTGTGTCAAAACCTAGTTTTAAGACCTTAATTGTTTGTTGATATTATTGTATTAACTGTTTCTATCAAATTGCCTCCATTTTTTCTTGGTGTCGTGTAATTAACATACAAATGACCTATGGCAAGGTAGTCAAGGTATTGCACGGCTGCAACCAAAAATGATTTTCATTATCAATACATCTGACAATAATTTTTCTTCAATAATCAGCTGACTGAATATAATTTCGGACGGTAGTGAAGAATGCTCGGCATTATTCCCTGAAAACCAAGAAAATGCCCAATGATGTTGAGTTTATTGTAATGGAAAAGAAAGCAAATGTTCTCATGTTTGAGAAGCTGGTACCAGTGAATTTTCTGCCATTTTTGCTTAAAAAAAAGAATTAAACGATTACGTTACTTTTCTGTCATCCAACTAATCGACTAATCAGCTATTAGTATTCTTCAGCTCTACCGTACGGGTTGGTTTCTGGGTGCCTGGGGAGATAATAAAGCTGCCATGTACAGGGGGTTGGTCAACAGGGGCCCTGGGGCCCCATTAGGAGGTTAACCCAGCCATGTTCGTAGTCACTGGAAAACTCTGCATATGTCATGAAGAGGATGATGTTTTCCTGCTCCCGTGAGG
This sequence comes from Xiphias gladius, assembly GCF_016859285.1. NCBI lineage: Eukaryota > Metazoa > Chordata > Actinopteri > Istiophoriformes > Xiphiidae > Xiphias > Xiphias gladius. The sequence continues at coordinate 5,052,848 of NC_053420.1, read as the reverse complement.
ACTTAAAATGTGTTTTTGCTTTAATATCACACACACACCCTTGGTTTACTATATTCGTGGGGACCCGTCATTGACATAATGCATTCCCCAGCCCCTTACCCTAACCTTACCCTAACCCTAACCATCTCAACTGAATGTCTAACCCTAACCCTAAACTCAAGTCTTCACCCTCAAACAAAACTTGTGGGGTCCAGCATTGTGGTCCCCACAAAGCTGTTAGACCCCACAAGTAAAATTGGTTCAAGGTTTTCAGACCCCACGAATATAGTAAAACAAGCACGCACACACGCATGCACGCACACACACACACACAGAGAGCACTACGCCCGAGATACGTAATTATATTTCCAGTATCAAACTACTCTCTGTGGACTGAAATGCTGGACTGGGCTCAGCTTTGCGTGGCTCTGGCCCACACACACAGACACACAGAGACACACACACACATCCTCACAGGAAGTTACTCAAGCCGGCTGTAATTTCATTCAGATGCTCTGTTCTCGTTTGTGTGTGTGTGTGTGTGTGTGTGTGTGTGTGTTTGTGTGTGAGAGGACAATAGTGAGGACCAGATAGTCTGAGGTACACAGTCGCCATCCAGTGGCTGCCAGATGTAACCGCTGCTGGTGAGGTGAAGAAACAGGACCCTCAACTTATTGAAGGAGAAACTGTCATTCCAGGAGAAAAGAACAGGAACCATTTAAGAACGACATCGAATATAAACAGTAAAGAAATAACAGGTCACTGCTGTTGCGTTCGGTCGTTTTCTTGTCAGTGAATAATGACGAGCACTTCACCTGCTGCCTCAAACAGAGTTGAGTCGAAAATCACTTTCTTCAAGTCCCTAGCTAAAAACACGCAAAGGTGCTTTTTTTTGACCAGAGGGGTCAGAGGTCAGGGCAAGAGCCACACCTGACGCCTGGGGTTCCTCATTTTGCAAAAGGGGCATTTCAGCCAGACAGAGCGCTTTATTAATGCCGAAGGGAAATTGCAGTGTTGCAGCGGCCACTTCACATCAATCACAGAAAAAACGAGGGAGATAACAAACAACACACACAGCCCACGTTATATATAATTAATCAACAACTAACTAAACAGACTAAATAAAGTATAAAAATAAATATAAATAGATAGAAAAAATAGAGGTTAAAGATAGACCCATAACTATACTGTGTCCTGAATATTCGCTATACCATGGTAGGTGAGAATGGATCGAAAGCTGTTTGACAGTAAGCAGGGACAGTTTATATCTTACTTTAAGACCGACTGACGGTCGCCATGCTAGAGGCGTGGCTGTAGGGATGGCAAAGTCATGTTGGTCCACGCTTAAATATCTCGGCAGCTGTCGGAAGGATTGCCGTGAAATTTCGTGCAGACATTCGCGGTCCCCACGGGATGAACCCCTGGGACTTTGGTCTTTCCCCAGACTTCTCCTAAAACCAAGATGGAGAACGTGGTAAACATTAGACCTGCCAAACATCAGCACTGTTGTTGTGAGCATGTTAGCATGGGGAAGTTAGCACGTAGCTCAGAGCACCGCTGTGCCTAAAATTTGTCATTTCTCCGGCAGTCGGTTTAGCCGGGGGCAGTGTAGCTAATGTGACAGCTAGCCTACACTTCATACTCTTGATCTAGCTCCTGTGTGTGGTGTCTACTGAAAGTTCAGAGTTTCACAAAGGACAGCTCCAGCCTTTACCGGAAGTGCGCGCACATTGTGACGCACACGCTAAGTACAATTTCAGATGGCTTCTCTGTTTTCAATCCCGGTGCGTTTACAGAGGAACTCCACTGACTTATACACGTCAGAGTCAGTTAACTCATCATCGGGAGTGCTACTCAGGCAGGACACATCAATGGAGCGCCTCTTTTTTTTTTTTTTTTACTTTCGAATAGCTATATTGTATTGGGACATTACTTCAGGTCGTCCTGGGATTATTTGAGGAAATGAGGCAGAACTGTTTTTCATAAAACTGCATCACAGTGGTGAGTGATTCTGACTGGATTCTGACTCAAACTTCGATTGTTGAGTGTCCCCCGACGGCTCAGCTCCGAACAGACTGATGATAACTTGCCGACTGTTTCTCCCGATGGGAAAACACAGTTGGTTTTTAAAAAATAATCGAATCAACCAAGAATTTTCATCGCTGCTATTCTATGAAATTTGGTTGAGTGCAGGAGATTCAAATTTGAAAGATTAAAAAAAAAAAAAATAAACACAGAGGAGGCACACAGCTGAAGCTGGTGTATTCAACATTTATTTTCAGTCATTTTAAAAACTGTTTGAGGACAATCAAAATATAAATACATTTCTCACTCACACTCATCCACACACACACACACACACACACACACACACACACACACACACACACACACACGGCAAACTGGCATTAGAACACACCCGCGCGTACGCACATACACAAGCCCTGCCCCTGATTTAGATGTTAAAAGGTGCAACAACCAACCGTCAACAAGTGAATGATGGGGAACTTCCATGGTCAAACCGCATCATCCAGATTTTAGAGGCTTTTTAAACACAGAAAAGAGATATCGGACAGTTTGGACACTTAGCGCCTCTTTACAGCCACAGTACTCTGAATATTTGTTGACTTAGCACACTCACATGACCTTCAGTCTCGGTCACAGATTCACTCTGAACGCACGTGTTTTCAGATCCTTCTAGACCATCACGATGTTAGCCATGTGTGCTATTATACACCGTGTCAACTGAGTGAAGGTGAGTATCATTAAAACCATATAAAAAGAAGTTTGGTCAAATGTTGTTCCAATCTTCTGTGGCGTTTTTGAATAAACATACATAGTTGCTGGGGGGGAAAAAATCCCCTGGCGATGGCTTTGGCAAGATTTGTGTGGACGACACTTTGCGCAAACTAGTTTGCGTGAAAGAAAACTGCGCTATTTAAAATGGCCGTGTCTTAAGAGTTGAGGTCGGTGAGACTTCAGGCTGCGGACTCAGAAATTTCGGATTTCCACTCGGTGAGACTGAACACAGCAAGAGCGAGACACCGTTAACACGATTTAATGCCAAAGAAAACTAAAGGTGAACGACCGCTGGCTTGTAAGTTGTAATTGTAACAATTAAACCGGTGGAAGCGGTCGGCGGCGATGCCTGATTTTTAGTTTAATCAGCCGAAATGTGAAACCACCACCGCGGTCTTTTCAAGTGCTATACAAAGGGCAACTAGACTTGCTTGAGGTTCTTGAAGAATGTTTCCCCCCTCATCCGAAAGGCTTCTTCACTTCCCTTTCAAGAGAAGATTTTTTTTTTTTTTTAACCAACAGTCTCACCCCCCTGCGTCGGTTTTTCTCCCCGCCTAACACTCAGGACGGTCAAAAATAAAACAGGAGTTGAATATCAAACTGGCAGAGACATCTGGATCTCATATCGGGACTCAAGACGCGAGTCGGGGATAAAGTCGGAATCAGCCCGACATACACACGCTGTCATCTTGTGGTCTGGAGCTTCCTGCTGCCTCCCGTGTCGGCCCTGTCATTTGCTGACTGAAGTATTCGAGTGAGAGTAACACTTTTCAAAAGACCCACAGGGTCACAGGACGAGGATTGTCATCTGAAGTTACTGGTTATGTTACGCTTCTTCTGCACTCCCAGCTCGCAAACAAAAACATAAGCGTATCGCCCGACGGCAGTCTAGCAGAGCAGATCGTGTCCTATTATCCCATAGAATGAAAGGAACAAAACGAAAGTGAATAGAAGCAGAGCCCGTTTCCCCTACATTAGAAAAACCCCTTTGAAAATCTCATCTATTTAATCTGATTGAGCTTTAAACATGGACGCAGTGCGGCGCATTGCTCAGTCTGGTGGGATTCAGTCTGGTGGGATTCATATAGTGTTTAGTTGTTTCCTGTTTGTATTGTATTTACACTCTTGAAAAAATAAACAAAAAGATGTTAAAAAAAAACCATACGAAGAGTTTTCCAAATCGCTGCATGATCAAGTTGGGGAAGTCAGGAGAGGGGTCACTTTGTCAACGGGGGAGGTAACTTTCTCTAAAACAGCACTTGGCTGTGAATCCTTTTTTCCTGGTGGTGATCAACTCAAAACATTATGCGTAGGAAACCGAGCATTTCAGTGACTAACTGGAATGAGTTGAGGATGGGTGCGGAGCAGAGGAAAGAAAGGCGGAGTTGCGGTGTGACAACTGTGTCACGGAACTCACAGGAAGCTACGGTGATTTTCCTGCTGGAGCTTTATCTTCATATTTTCTCTCCAACCCAGGAAACTGAAGCCAGATTTGGTGGAAACCAATTTTTTGGCCATTGGTTTCGCCTCAACTGCCACTTAAAAAGTGAACAAATACCTGGCTCCGTTCACACTGCAGGCCTTCCCTGCCACCATTCTCGGCTTGTGATTACATCAGGTTATTCTGTCATTTGTTCAGTCCGATAATCTCCTTTTTGTTTAAGCCACTATGTAGGATTTAAAAATTCATGACTCTGGTGACATACAGTGGTAGTTTTAAAAAAAAAGGAAAACACCCTGCGTTGGTAGACAGACATGAAAATGCTCCCAGACCTTCAAACTGCAGCACGCGTCTTTTTTTCCGGGCAGTTTGAACGATACTGGTGTCATGCCTTGATCAACACGACCAAGGCCGACCTCTCTGCTCCTCGTAAACCACTACTGCCATCAGCTTCCGTGAAGTCGTACGTGTGGTCGGCCCGTACAGGCGGCTGTAGGCCGGCGTGTAGAAAAAGAACTCTCAAATGCATGTATGTATGTATTCGATCGTTGTGAAAGACGACGAGTCAACCGCTCCTGGCAACCACTGCCACAGCTTCTGTGTCGACTGAAAACACTGTCAACAGGGTTTCCCGGCATTTTGCGACGGAGGCAGCCTGCCCCGCCTGATATTAAGCGCACCCCTGCTACAGAGCAGAAGAAATGATAAATTGTTATGAAATATGATATTTGGTTTAATAAACTTCAAGGGGGAAAAAAAAAAAAAAAAAAAAAAGCATTGGCACTACATCACACAGCAAAGGCCATGTATTTAATAAGTGAGCGGTCTGAACCGTCATTTAGCCTTAGTCTGTTTGATCTGTCTGATTCAGTTCAGCAGGTTATGGATTGACTGTCCTGGTGAGTGTTTTCAGCAGCAGTATATAAACCACCAGCAAATAAGTAAAGTTAGCAAAAAAAAAAAAAGCTGTGGGAAAAAAAAAAAACCCCAAAAAAACAACAAGCTCCCCACTGCACATCAGACACCGGGCTAAAGTTAGTTTTGAAAATCACCAGTTGGACGCGTATGGACGAGCAGAGTGTGCGTCGATGTGAAGTTAGTTTAAGTCTGTGTTGACCGGCCGGGCTTGTATCACGTGGGACACGACAAAGTGGCAATTCCTTTCGCATCATCGGGCGCTAACATGCGCGCCCGCGCCCCCTGGTCTGACTGGGGGACTACCAGGGTGAACAGGCTGGAAGCTACACACAAGCCGCACCAACATCCAATGGGACTGATGCAGTTTTCTACAGACTTATGCCATCAGAATGTTAGATCACGTAAAAATCCGGCAAGCTGTGCCTTTTAATCAAGCCAGGTGAAAAAAAATCTGCCTTTTTTTCAAGTATTTTTTGCAGGTCCAGTCTTTCAAAGGAACGCATCACCCAAAATGTCTTTTATCAACTACTCCCAACTTGAGGCCTGGAGTACCTGAATAATCAGCTTCAAGAAGTGGAAGAGGTTTCTCCTAAGTTCATCAAAGAAACGCGGTATCATCAAGCGTCAAGCTACTCGTTTAGCATACCACTGATGTTACATTCTTCCCAGATCCTCCTCGGCGTGGGAACGTGGGACTTTTTTCTGGAGGACTGGATTGTAATTAAATGCTACTTAATGTTTTACTAATTTAACTAAATTACTGACGGACATAAAGAGTGCGCGTGGAAAAAAAAACTAATGGGGCTGGCTGTATTCTATATTTTTGTTATTGTCAACAAATTGGCTGAGAAGAGCAAAACCAAAAAATGAGTTTGTCCATCTCTCAACACGTTTTGACTGTTGATCTTTTTTTTTTTCCAAAGGGCTCAGTTGTTTCCTAAAGCAGCCTGGCCACTGTCAGTTTTAACCACTGTCCCTAAAATGGGAGCAGACAGAGACATTTGTTTAGGGACTATTTTAAGCAGCGGATTAACACACATGTAGTGCTCCGGTGGGTACTTCCAGCAGCAGGATGGTGTGTGCGGGACGGAGGCAAAATAAAGGGCAGCGTGCGTGTTCGCGATAACGAAGGAACACGTCTCCCGGTGCAACAGTGCGGCTCACTGATGGGTTTTTAATGCTACCAGGACAACAATGGAGCTCCACGGCACAGAGGAGCAGAATATATCAGGCTTCGGACACACAGACCATACTTGTAAGTAGGATACATTCAGTGTTTGTTTTACTCTTTTCATTGGATTTGTTGACAATAAGAAAAATATAGAATATTACCAGACTTTTCCTTTAAATTTACAACGAAAAAAAAAAAAAAAAAAAAAACATGTTGTGATCACAACAAGTTTGATTACAAAATAACTTTCTTTTGTCCATGACAAAAAAGAATTGAAAAAAAAAAAATGATCTATGTCCTATCAGGCTTTCAGTGACTCTGCATAAAGAAACGCAAGTTGGCTTGATTTCATCCAACAGTCGGGCTGAGGCGGGGTGAGTAGCTGATAAGAAACCTAAAAGTTTTGGGTGGCATATTCCTTTAAAAGTTCTCCCGGCCTCTCTTCTGGACTCCTCTGGATGGAGGGCTCAACCACAGATCCGCTCACAAACATTCGGTGTAGTGATCCGAGCGTCGACCGGCGCCGCAGCGGGACGCAAACAGGATGGAGGGAAGGAAGTTCCCTTTTTTCCAGGAGGAAGCTTCCGGAGGCTGGGTCTGAACTGATGCGGCGTCCTCTTCTCTGGTCGAGCTCGGTCTCAAAGTCTCCTGTCGATGTCTGATTCTGACTGTGTCCTGCCACCGTCCAATTTAACGGCGGAGAGGAAAAATTCAACGAGGCCCCTCGAAATCCTCTCCAGTGGTTTTCCAGAAAGAAAAAGAGACAGAGGATTCCAAAACTGGGCTGGTTTAAAACCTCTCTGTCTCTCTCTGTATTCCTCTCACTCGCTCTGACGGACGAGAGAGATGGCGGGGACACGAACTGCTCGCCTCCGTTTCCAAACCTCTCCCTGTGCCTGTCTGCCTCTCTTCTTCTTTTTTTTTTTTCCTTTTGCCTTTCTGTCTCTGTGTCCGTGTCTTGGTCTGTGTTGCACCGTGGAGGCCGGCGGGGGGGGCGCCGTTAGGAGGCCTTGCCCAGCTCTATCTTCTTCTGGATGGCGCGGGCCGAGTGGTAGATGAGCGAGTCGATCAGGCCGGCCACTGCGGAACACAGACACGCAGCAGCGTCAGACCTAATAACACCCACATTTTAACGTAGCGTATGATCTCAGGTAAATCACAGCGTTGAGCGGCATGTTCACGTGGGGGGGACTGACCTGTAAATACACCTCCGATAATGGCACAAACTCCTGTTAGGAAGTGTGTGAATGATCTGAACAGAGATGAGAGGAATCGTTTAGTTCACATTCTTCTTTCACTGACATACCTGCGCTTACTGCTTAAAGAGAGAGCAGATAAACAACTTAAATTCACTTCTTAACCTAATATTTCCTTTAAATGACCTTTTTTGCACTCAGTTTTTAAAAAAAATTGTATTTGTTCAATATCATCTTGGTCTTTCAAATCTGCTTGTTCCAAAAACTCTACCAAAGCTACGTGAGTGAAACACTGAGTGAAATGTTTATTTTTAAAAATCGTTTAAACCATTACTTTGACTGAACAAAATGTGTCATTTTAAACACATTTCCTCATGAAACAGATGTTACTAAAAAGGTACTGGATCATAATGTCACGGCTTGAGTATGCGGTCACTACCACAAAGCCTTATTTAGTCTGACTTTCCCCATGACTTGAATTTTTTTTAACAAAATGTGAGCTTTAGAGTGAGATACATCAACATCGGTAAAACACTCCTAGAAATACTGCGATAACGATGTATGCTATAATCACTGAGGTCCTCCAGTGTCTCCTACCTGTGCTTCTCTGTGAATTTAACCATCATGGGCGACAGCTCATATAACACAAAGACGCCCGGCAGCCCCTGGTCTCCTATCAGCCCGTTGGCCACTTTTTCATGCCTGGTGACCGAGAACTGGTTGGTTTTTACCACCTGGAGAAACAAAATGACAGCACAACACTCGCTGATTAGGGCCGTTCCTAGCTTAACAGTAACACTGAGCATAGGAGGACTTTAGAGATAATCTTCCCAAATGTATTTGTCTTAAGGAATAAGTCTTTTGTTTTATGGTACACAAAGGACTTACTGAAGATCATCTAAATAAAATATTAAAGGACTAAAAAAAATTCTGTTTCACGTCAACCGACTACCTGTCATGAAGTAAGAATCACATATAACATTTCAACTCGTCACTCCAACATCTCTGGCTCAAATGGGGGACCAGTGAGGGACAAATATGAGCAAAATGTTGGACTCACCTCTCCGTCCGTTTTCACATAGATCGTAGGGACGATTTTCACAAAATACTGGTACATCATCGACGCTGCGGGTTGAAAAATATAAACCCTGTTAAAACTAAAACACGAATGTGGACACGCATTTAAAAACACAGAGGCAAAAGCAAAAAGATGATAAATCTACTGACCCTAAAATGGATCGTTTGTGTTGGGCTTTGATGGGATTTTCATTTGTACTCTCTGCCCTTTGAGAAAATGCGGGCTCCTTATTAAAATCACTGGGAGGCGCCGTATCTGTTCCTCGCAACACTTGATACGAAAATCTACAGGGAACTGCAGCAGTGGCATTCGGTACTGAACCTGTGTTGGGACATAATTTGATCCAATGTAGACTGTTTCAGAAATACGCACCCACTCAAGTACTCTACAAACTAAGGAACATCCAGCATTATTACCTAATGTTGTGACTCTCTCTTTTATGTGGGTCCCCGGTCAAAGTCTAGTCTTAAGATTTCATTTCAGTTGATATTGTGCTCACATGGTACATATTCCCAAATAAAGTTGTGTATAATCAAACGGCGTCAAACTAAGTGACACTTTCTCGCTCACTGTGTTCGCTTTACGTGTTGGGGGGGGGGGGTCGGAGGCGAGGTGGTGCTGGGGTCAACAGGGGCCCTAAAACTGGTTAAATCAGCCGCGGCTGAATGACAATGAAAATAATAGTGTGTATTCAAAAATAAGTGAATGAGACACAGAGATACACAACAATACAAGGTCTGTTAGTATTAGTATTAAAGATTAAGATGAGTGTATATAGTACATACTGCACCAGACTGATATTACATTTTTTGGAAGCATCTGAAACGAAATACATCTTGAAAATGACACTGTGACTAATATTGAAACGCTAACTACAACTTTTTTTCCCCCCATAAATAAAATGTTGTACCCACTCAATTACTGTATCAACTAAAGAACGTCCAGCATTATCACCGGATCTCGGGGCCCCCTGAAAAATGAAGCAGGAATCGGTTTTCTGAGTTTTTCGTATTGGAAGTTGGCTGGTGACAGGAACTGGGCAGAAAACTTGGGTCGAGTCTTGTGCGTCAAAATCCAATGTGCAGCATGTTCGTTTTGACTTCCGAGGAGATGAGAGAGATCTTGTGAAAACCACCCTGGAATTGACCAAATTATTTAAATCTTTCGTCACTACGCCCAGTAATGAAATGAGCCACGGGCTGGCGCTGTCTGCTTTCGCCTGCGGGTTGTTTCTTCTCTTTAATTGCTTCGTCGACCTTTCTCCCCTTCCTCTATCCGGTTATGGAGGTCTGCTAGAAATACATTTAAACGCAGCTGCGCACGAAAATACGACAAACCTCCGGTCAGGAACCAGATACCCACCTCTACTTAAAACACACAATCCAAGGTAAGGTCTATTTCGGGCGTTTTATCGAGGATATGTTGAGAAAAGACGCGAGCTGTGGGGGAGAACGTGTCGTGTTTATCTGTCAAGGCCACAGGTGACATTAGCCTGGTAGTTAGCATACTAGGCTAACACAACAAGCGATGCGGTGGGGTTACGAGTGACTTTTGGCCGTTTTGACGTTATTACGGGTTTGATGTTTGAAATCGGCATTAAAACACCACCGCCGCCCGTTATTCGGACTTTAACGAAACAGCCCGGACACTGAAAACGTTAGCGCAAGTGCGGTCGCTAACGTTAGCCTAGCCCTAGCTTACTAATTAACACCGATGATCCTACATGAGCAGCAACAGAAACCATTATCCAGGGGTAAGCAGCGTTAACCAGCAGTTCAACAACCAAACGTCTTCGGTTAAGGCAACGTTAATAGCTTGGATAAGAGCCGAGTAATCGTCAGTTGGCTGATTGGTCAGCAGGAACTGATTAATGAAAAACTGATTCATGTAATAAAATAATCGGCTAGCAGCAAGCTATGCAAAACTACAGCCGCAACTAATGACTGTTTTCGTTAGCTCCTGTTGTTTTTCGTTCAATTTATTTATTTATTTATTTATTTATTTTGCCTTTAAAATGACAGAAAATGGTGAAAAATGCCCATTACCATTTCCCACAAACCAAGGTGACCTATTCAAATGTTTTCTTTCGTCTGATTGAGAGTCCAAAATCCACGGATGTTAATGTGTGATGCAGAAAAGCTTCAGATCAGATGAAAGGCTGGAGAGCAAATATTTGACTTTTTTTTTTTTTTTGCTTAAAAACGATTAATCAGTCATCGAAATATGGGCAGAATAATCTTCTGTCCATCGACTAATAATTTCAGCTCCATACAAACGTCAAATGTCTTGAAACTAGAGTTTGTATTTGTAAAACCTGGATTACGTTTTTTTAGCTGTATTTTTTTCTTTTTAAAGCATTACAGAGAAATTAACCTTAACTTTGTCCTGAATCCATACTAACGTTACATACTAATTCAGATTTGTCCACACACTACTTATGCTAATCTTCCACAATACATTGCGCAAAGGAAATACAATAGAAGTAGCTCACAGCTATAAAAAGTAAAACCAAGTGTGGATTTTGGGGGAAAGAAACCTCACTTTCTAAGCATAATTGGCAGTGGCATTTTAAAGATGTAGTATTGTATTTCTTCCTGTTTAAATGTGCTGATTTGTTGTATACTAACAGCCCAAACTGTATACAATAAATATTGGTATCTGTACTACATACAATGCATAGTTAGTATGTAGTTTGGAACTGGGACACGGCATTTGTCGTACTCAGTCCTGTTTGTACCGTGGGACTGACATGACCGGATTAACCTATTGGTGGGGCTCCAAGGTTTAACAACCTGCTGGGTCCCTATTAACTCCCCACACTAAGTGTCTCTGCGCACTGTGTACAGTATTTATACGCTGGAATATTACATTTACCCCATGTTTGCTGTGTGGTAACGTGAGGAAACATAAGAGAAATCACGAAAATGTACAATGTATCAGATGTAATAATGAAAGTCTAGACTTTGACACAGAACCTTGATCGGTTAAGAAAGCAGCATCTCGCTTAAGGTTGTTGTCAAAGCAGTTGAAGTTATGCTGTAGTGGAACATACTCCGAAAGGTATAATTACCACAAACTCTAATAATCATTCGAGTAATTTTTCATGTAAAATGGTCAAATACTTTGGTTTCAGCTTCTAAAATGTGAGGCTCTGTTGCTTTTCTTAAGTGTTTTGTTTTTTTACATAAAAAATAAAAAAACTAAGGCCTCATATTATCAAATTTTTAGACCAAATGGTTAATCAAGACAATAGTAGACAGAAGAATCAGTAATGAAAAACAACTGGCCGACAGTGAACCAAGGACTTTGGGGGCCCTGGCGCAGGTTGACTGTTGAGCAAAACAAATGTTAGTCCCTGAAGCAACATTAATTACTTTTTTTTTTTTTGGTGTTCTTTGTTATCTGGTGATGAACCTTCAATATGAATAATTAATCAAGGGCCTGAGAATCACTTCTACACGTAACTGCATTTTTTTGGCTATAGTCAAGTTGTTGTGCATATGTGAACAAAGCCAGCGATGAGCCAAGCTGGATCAGGACATCGTCCTACTCATCGCCTCCAATTCGAGAACCTTTTTTTTTTTTGCTTAGTATTTTGTTTCTTGCGCGATCAGCTCAAACTGCGCATCACACTGAAAACAGAACAGTAACTGTCTGCCTTCCCATCTACCTCATCTCTAACACACCTTCTGTTGCTCTGTCCTCTCCAGATGCCAGTGGCTGTAGGTCCGTATGGCCAGACCCAGCCTAGCTGTTTTGACCGGGTCAAGATGGGCTTCATGATGGGGTTTGCAGTAGGAATGGCTGCCGGCGCCATGTTTGGCACTTTCTCCTGTCTCAGGTAACTCTGAACTCCGTGTGCACCTAAACTATTCTGCTCTTGCAGAAACAACAACCGTACATGTGATGTAACCGAAAATAATGACTTGTTTTCCATTAAGACCAGCTGCTATCATCCAGGAGCCAGTGTCAGCCAAATAATACTTTAGCAAGGGAACCAATCAGCCATAACTGGTCCCCAAACATTTTGAATGGAAAATTGGCTTGTTCTGCACAGGAAAAATGACCCCCCCACCCACCAAACCCTATTGTTACATCCCTAATACTGTCAGGCACTGCCAACCGTTTAAATAACTAATGTGTTTTCATCCTGTCCATTGTTCTAAAGTGTTGGCTCATTTCGTGGCAGTGGGTGAATTGTTCTCCCTTTTGTAAATACCACTATTTTATTTAAAAAGACCTTGGCATTTTCCCAGCAGCCATCTGCTCCAGGAACCCCAGTGAGTTAAGGCACTAGGTGTAATTGAGATTTCAGATTCCATAGGTTGTATTTTTTTTTTTTTTAAATCAATTTTTGTATGCTATGTTTAGTTTGGTTAGTTTTTATGAATAATGTCATCACTTCACCATTAGAGCTTTATAAATAACATCCTGTATCTAAAGTATATTAACATTGGTAGTATTAATTATGACCTACATCTAGTTAGTTTAAACTTTTGTCCAATGCCAAAAGCCGTCTTAATTTAGGACGGAAGATAAGACGATGAGCAGCAGAAGAGGAAGAGAGAAACAGAGCAGTCGAGGTTGAGTTTGCAATCTATGGTGCAGTAGCTGTGTCAATTATTTAGTTAATTCTGTTTCGACATTCATGGCACTGGAAGTGCTAACTGTTCGTTTAGAGATTTTAATATAGATGTGAGTAAAATCTGAGGGTATTTCAGTTTAACAACAGAATGTAACTGCAAAGAGATCGACCGTTTAAAGCTACATTAATTAATTGTATTAAGTAAATGTATTACCATTCATTTTTGGAGTGAAAGGGGGGTGTACCTGCAACTAAACAATCATATCAGAGCTAATGATGGGATTTAACTGGTCTCAGAAAAAAAAAAAATTTTTTTTGAGGTAGAGCATGAAGAAAAGTTATATTTCATATCAATGAAATAAAACTCTTTTCCTTGACCCACTAGCACCTTAATTTTCCCTGGACTTCTTGTATCTGATGAAACTCTAGGCCTAGGTTGTACAGTATTCCTCTCCATCCGCAGACAGTACACCGTATAGAGGACCCTTTGGGCTTTTGTCTGTAAAACCCACCTCAGCTTTCAATATCCCTTCCACGGAACCAATCTTAGAAATCATTGTTTAGATTGTGCAAAGAGGTTGAGGTGAAATTGTACAGTGTCATTAAGTAGTGTAACTAGGGTCCCCTTTTAAAAAAAAAAAAAAGTGTGCATTTATACCCTTGGATATAAAGTTTGTAATCCCTCAGTATCATCGGCTCAAGGAATTTACCTGACAAATTGTAGTGCCGTTTTCCTCACTACTTCAAGGATTGAGACATGAGCCTGTTTTACCCAGAAATTTTAAGTAACAAAGTGATAAATGTTGTGAGGATTCACGTCATTTCTGCCCGCTCCGGTATAGATCAAATAAAAGCTGAAACTTTTCTTTGTCCAGGATCGGCATGCGTGGCAGGGAGCTGATGGGAGGAGTAGGGAAGACCATGATGCAGAGCGGGGGGACGTTTGGCACCTTTATGGCCATCGGTATGGGAATCCGCTGCTGAGGGGGACGAGGAGCGACCTCCTCCACCTCCACACAACAATACAGCTATGGGACTTTTCAAAAAACTACAACCACAGCTCTCTGTCCGCTCGATGCTGTCACACTCTCAATCTGCAGTCTAGTTTTGTCAATAAAAGTTCAGATTTGTCAAATGGGGTTTCAGAGTGTGTGTTATAATTCCTGATGCTGCCAACATACTGCTCAGAGTGACAGACAGCTGATTTTATCTATCTGACACAGCACGCTTTTTTTCCTCTAATTAGTTTGTCTAATTCTACATCAACTGGAATGATTTTCAACAATCCTTGATGGACCCGCCAAGCTGTTCTATTTGGATACATGTGGCAGGAAGAGAAGGTGTCAAAAACCGAACCCTAACTCATCATGTAACTGCATTGCACTGTGGTCTGCTAGTGTGGACACTGAAATCGGTCTCTTATGACTTTTGCACATTAGTGCGACCAAAAAAAAAAAAAAACTTAAATTTTGGTCACAATGGTTGACTCAAACCAGAAGTGGGCTTTTGCCAGCCTGTTGAAATCTCTTGTTCCATTTGGGTTAAACTCGCAGAGAAATTTAGTCCTCGAGTCGGAAGCTGAACCATTAAATGCTTCCTCCAACGCTCCACATCCAGTGGCAAAACAACTCTGGTTCAACAGCTACTTCAGCATGAATTAGTGCACAGTGAAGTAGTAACTTGCATTAATTCCGATATCAGTGGGGACATTAGTGCAAAATCATCAATATATTACGTTTTATAACATTTTGTTGTAACACTGAAGGTTACTGTTAAACTACAGCTTACCGTTTTCTTTCTACTTACATACTGAAAAGAGTAAAAACCATTAAATAACTGACCTTGCGGCGCTGTGACGTCTGTCCCATCCAGGGGGTTTACGATGCCGGGGTAATCTTTACCGAACGACAGGTGTTTTATCAGATGGGTCATGTTTATCTACGGGACGACAGACACAACGATTAGTTGACAAACTTCAGCAGCTCTCTGAAGACCATCTTGTTGCTAATTATTACAATTAAAAATGTCTTCTTTCCCAATTTGTTTTTTCTGTAAGATCATGGTGGTAGGACTGTCACCTGCAGGCCCCTTTGACTGAACAGACTCTTCAAACACAACATAATTTTATGTAATTGAACAGCTTGTCATCTCAAGTCTTTTCCTAATATTATTTCGAAGAGACATGTCATGTAAACTTTATATAGTACTACCTTTATATACGATATTAAATATTACCTGACAGCCAACTCAAGTTTAGGGTCACGATTTTCCTAAAACTACACAGACTCACATCAGGGAAAAGTAGCCAAAAATAATCTTAAAATGTCCTTACTTTTTGAAAATATTAAGTTGCAGAAACTTAAAACATAAAGATAAAGAAAACATCATCATGCGTATTACTTACGTTGTCTAAGCCGAAACTCTGCAGGTCGTGTACTGCAAACAAATGAACAGAACACATCGCATTATTCATCTTTTTAATTACAAATGCTACAAACAGACATTTAGTAAGGAAAAATGAATGCGAATGTGTCTTCAGTTACAGATCTGTCAGAAATGGGAGCCATTATTCCGTTTATGATTGATTTCAGTCCGATTAGCAGAGAGGCAGCAGATAAAGCTGAAGCCAACAGTCACACACAAGTTCATATCAGAGTTAGTAGCTACTCGTCACACCTCCCGCCCACGGGGTACCGCGGCTCTGACCTTCGACCTCACAGGCCTTCTCATTGCTTCTATTCCTAAACTAAAGCTTATTCTTATATTCACTATTAAATAAGGCTTTGGTCCCATTAAGAATGTTCGAGTGAAACAATCACCATCTGGTTGGGAAACTGTTCACGAGAATAAAGACAAGAGATCAAACTAAACGATTCTATAAATTAAAAATATTTTCCCGTCATCGAGAACAGCTCACGGTAAATTTCAAAATCAAGAGGATTTACTTCCTACTGCTCCGTACAGAATCTACAGATAAGATTCCTACTGCAATTCTTTTTTTTTTTTTTTTTAACCTTGATATAATAGTGGGATATCGTTCACTTAATTTGTTGTGAGATGTATCCCTGTACAGTGAATTAACAGCAGCTTGGTAAGTATATAAACTCTGTGAGTGAGTGTTACTGTGAACCTGCCTCTGTTTCAGTTGGTTCTTTTTCTTCCCACTCTATCTAAAATCTGATTGGCTGAAGCTTCACACGGCACAAACCTGACCAGACTCGACCCTCAAAATAAAATACGAATGTAAAAATGCTAAAAACTGGGCAAATGGCTAGAATTTTTCCAGAGTTGAGATGTTGAGTATGTGATGTAGCGCGCGTGTCTAGCTTGATGTCTAATGTGACGCGAGACCTTGGAGTCGGGGTGAGAATTTAAGATTTAAGATCCCATCTAAGGGCCTGCTGAGGAAGTTGGAGGTGGAGGTGGAGGTATTTACAACTTTACACCAGCCTCTCTGGCCTGTTTGTTCACCTGTGGGAAAGTACTGCAAGCACACAATAAGAACGTGACTCTTACTTGCACATATAAAGGCTTTCATGCAAAAGTCCACGAGTCTCATCGGGATAAAACTTAAGTCCGTGACAATGAAGAATACGAGCCTTCCCACTGAGAACCTGTGGATTTGTTTGCTATAAAAACAGTTCTTGTGTCAGTAACGTCAGTGGTAGGTTGGTACGTTCGCACTGCGAATAACAACCAGATCAAAAAGAGAGCAGAGGTTAAGAGAAGGAGCGGAATGACCAGAAATCCCAACCGATATGTCCGAGTTCTTTCTGGATAATAAACACGCGTCATCAACATCCGATTTCGACCAGTTAACATTTGTGATTGTGATCAAATTCGCATATTTGCATTATGGGGATGGAAAGAGAGCTCTCTCTGAGGCCCCCGCAGTTTTTCTTCAATCGCATGCTCATACGGGGGTAATATTTGGGTCCATTTATTACTGTAATGTGTAGTATTATGTGTCATGGTTTAGTACTCAGTAATATTTAGGGACTGCAAAAAAAAAAAAAAAAACTGCCAAACCATAAAAAAGCTGACAAAAATTTAATTAAAATAACATCAGGATTTTTATATTTGAGTAAAAACTGTCTTTTCAGTTGTAAACTGGCTCTTACTTATAAAGTAAGCTGTGTGCTTGCCACAGTATAAGCTGCACTACAAGTAGGTGTATACTTGCAGTTCTTCCCTATGTATCAGTGAACAGGTTACTACACTGGAGTCAGGCAATTCAATAAAATCAATAAAAAAAAATCTGCAAAGAAAGATGGACTTACTTTCCACAGCGTGCACTGCAGAAAGAAGAGAGAAGAGTCACTATAATGACGCAGGTAGACAACAAACCATGTTATGTTAATGTGTGTGAGGGGCTACACAACTCTGACAAAATGTTTTCTACATTTTGCATGCTTGATATTTCTACTAATGTAATTCCACTAAGACACGAACGCTGATGCATGAGGACACTACACTTTTAAAAAAAACTTACCTCAGGGGCAAAAAATGAGGTTTTTTGTGGTCATGATTTGGTTGGTTTTAAAGTATTAAAAGCTTAACTCCAGCGTACAGTTCTATTTATACGCCCAAGATTTGGCATAACAGCAGAAAATCCCATCGAGGAGGATTACATATTTTTTCTGTGCTAAAACAAGTTTGAGCCTCTTGTGATTTAGGAAAAACAGTCTGCATGACTTCTGTCGGAGTAATCGTGCAGCCCCAAACACATAAAGCAATTTAACACTTGTAGTTCAGCCCGGGCGATTAAAGGGGTCTGGGTCCCGATTACGTTGGAGACCAAATCCTCAGCATGTGTGATTCTTGTCTCTTGTTTCTGCTGCTAAGCATTCAGGTACCACACCACGCAAAATAAATTCAAACACACCCAGTCAGATATCAGAGGATGCTGTTGTGTTCAGGGCAGGAAACTTAAGTGCAGCTTGGACTTCAGCCATTTTCACTGTTTTACCAACCAAACAGAAATTTACTACAGCACAGGATTTTCAATTGATGCTTGGTTACTCGGACATCAATCTGACTTACTGGCCATTTGTTTCCGTGTTTGTATCCAACTACTGTTCTGTTCAGATTAGGAGCACCTTGTAAATTGTGGCACTTTTCCTGCTGAAGCAGCTTTCAGAGGAGATTTTTTGACGCGATGGCCGGTCGCTGTTAATTTCCTGCTCTGGTTTAATGTACGGATGAGGGAAATGTTCAGCAGGCGGGCAAAAACAGAACAGTCCTGCCCAGATAAAACTGAAACGCGCGATGACGGCAGAGCAGCGGAAGCAGCAGCAGCATCGAAAGGAAGAAACAAAGGAATTAAATTAAAATGTAGACATGCAGAGGACGAGCAAAAAAAAAAAAAAAACGTGAGGATTTTAGAGTGCAACTAATAACCTATCGGGCAATAATGTCCTTTGGATTAAAAATGAAAAAATTCTGCCAGTCAGAGCAGAGAGAAGAATTTCATCAGCTTGGTTTAGTGTAGTCACAGAGTCTCATCGTGGCCTAAATGATGTTTCCGAGGCTTTTTGACCCTCGACTGTAAAAAAAACTCTGCTCGGAAACACTGAGTGCTAGAGTTTGGAGTATAGAGTATAGAATATTTTATCAGTCAGAAAACACTGGCGTCAGCTTTGGAAACCTAGCGTCAGTCAAACACTACTGCAATTAGACGTGGGGACAGGCCATGGCCATTCATCTTCCCAGTGAGTGAGGTCACAGAAGCATATGCTTCTCCGTATTTCTAGTTTCTTTTTCGTTTATCTTTAAACAAAATTACACTCTATTCTCTGATGAAGACCATGAGATGCGGCTCAAGCCTTCAAAAGAAGAATCTAGTAAGAGGACCTTCAGCTACGTTTATTGAAAAAAAATGTCGTTAAGTTTCATCATGTCCGAAAATTACATGAAACGTTTTCGAAATCAAATCACGGATTTCGCAGCTAACGTCAGTCTCAGTCTCCAGTGAAACACGTGGCAACGTGTTTTTGTTAACTCGGACTTGCACATTGGGGACTTGAACTTGACTACAGGACTCAATCAACTCAGCATCAGTTCTTTAAGTATATGAGCCTATATTTGCACTGGACTACCTGGTCGGTTAATAATAAGAGGGCTGACATGTAGACAGAGGATGTGAGAAAATGTGTCTAATGACATGACCATTAGCTGGATGATGAGCTGGTGCCTGACCATAGCAGAAGAGGGACCAGCCGACTGCAGGGCTGCACAGGTTCAACTACCATATTGACTCCCAGACCAACATCTTTATCATTTCCGGTGCGCAAATATTAATGAAGTATTAACTGCTGCTCGGGTTAAAAGATGCATTTAGAACCGGTCCTGTGCAGCTCTGAGTTACGGTGAAGGAATGGCTTGTTAATGCATGTGGTGGCCGTGGATGTATGGTTCTATGAAGGGGACTGAATATATGGATGAATAAACGGATACTGATAAACAAACATACCGGTCAAAAGCTTCTGAACACCCTTTATTATAGCATTCTAGAGTAAAGCTCACGCAGTCACTGCAAAATCATTTTAAAAATATTGGTTGGGAAAAGGCAAAAATGAACTACGAATGTTTTTTTTTTGTTTTTTTTGTTTTAAAATCAGAAAACGTCAGACAAAGGAGTCGTCTCAAACTTGAGCTGGATTTACGGTTGTGCGTTAAGGGGTTACAGCAGTTTCGGAGCCTATGCAAGTGGCCGCTGTACCTACACCACGGGTGACGTGGACCTCCACCTAAATGTAATCATGGCTAGGATGGCTACAGAGGCACCGAATGGAGACTGCGAGAACTGTGGCTGGTCAGCCTGGGCTGTGTGTGTTTTCTCCCCACAGGTTTCTGACGCCGTGCCACAGAAAAAAAACTGACCCAGGGTGTTGAGAAACCTCTGAATGGTCACGTTTGTGTACGGACACAGTGAATGGACAGCAGGTCTTACCGTGGACGTGAGACTGCTGGAAACTTTTTCCTGGAGCAAAGTGGAAATTTCCTGCCACCTACAGCGCAAAGAGGGGAGGAGAGAAAACAAAAATTATCCAAACTGACATCAACATAATGCCACAGAGTTTCGTATTAAGACTCTTCATATTTTGAGAAATAAGTCATTATATTGCACGAACAAAAGCATAGTATCAAGAGAAGGTTGCTGTATTTTAAGAACAAAGTGTTGTATGTTATCAGGCACTTCTTGATAATCCATAGACAGTATACTGAGCAGTTACTGCTTTTCCTGGCAGGAGACTTTCTGGCACTTTCCTGTGACCTGTATACAGCTCGATACAGCATGTGTCTCCAGGAGCCCGCTTGTCCCTCTTGGCTTAGTGATTTTATTCTGCCACCATAGCAAAGCGTTCACTCACTTAGCAGTATTACTGCTGCAACAGGTGATTCTGCCAGCTTACATCTCTAAATATTATAACGCTTTTTTCTTTAAATTACGACTTTATCCTCGTATCCCAACCTCATTTTTTTCACGTTCCCACTTCGCTCTCAAATCCCTCCTTCCTCACGCTGGACCCTACACTCTGCAGCGACACTACACTACCCTATATAATATCACTGCGTCAGGCATGCAACACCAGCTTATGTCTGGCGCAGGCGCAGAGGGAGAGACCAGATGAGAAAGAGCAGAAAAAGGTTTCATTGTGAGTTCCAGCTCAGCTCGCTGTGTTGGCCTAAGGCATTACAAATCACCGGTGTCGTTTCATAACATTTCTAAAGTTCAGTTTCTAAAGTTTAAACTTGAGGAGCTAATAAAACTTTTTCCAATCCCTGCTCAGTGTCCTCCAGACAGTGACAAGGCTGCTGTTCTTTGTCGAAAAACCCACATCTTTGAGATCCTAATAATAATAATAAAAAAATCACAGATAATAACGGTGATACCTTGTTGACCTCCAGGAAGCCATAAACCTGGCAGCCTTCGTTCTTCTGCTCCTGCATCTTCTGTGTGAAGCCCTCCCTCTTACATTGCTCGATTGTGTCCGCACTTTTAAACGCCCAGCCTCGCCGCCGGTAGGCCTCTCGCACATCATCACAGGTGTTACAGCATCTGCGCGCACAAACACAGACAAACACACACAGACAAACACACACAGACACACACCAGTCAGAAACAAGGCAAGTAAATAGAGAGTTATAGAGAACACACAAACAGAAAAAACAAAGAGTGTGTGTGTGTTGGTGCCTTACTTGAGGTCTTCAGTTTCAGCACCGTAGCAGCTCTCACATCTGTTTGGGTCCAGTGTACTGGGGTCAAACACTTCACCATCATCAGCCTTACCAAGTTCTGGACACACACAAAAAACAAAACAAAAACAAAACAAAAAAACCCACAAAATAGACGTCATCATCATGATTATCAGCCGAAAAACTTAATTTAGTTAGACCCTTCAGTCTAAAATTTCCCAATGCAGAGGCTCTGGCAAAAAAAAACCCTGGTTCAACTTCTGCCGCCCTGCATTCCAGTGTCATCTGTCAACACACTGTGTTGGCAAATCAGACATGTGCTCCCACACATTCCAGTTAGAACATCTTGTAGCTCGTAGCTTTTAGCGTTTTGCTAACGCCACTGTTTACCTCACAAGCGACGAAGAAGAGGAGCATGCCTCATGCTTTTATAACATGCTGTGCAGTGTTTTTAACTCATGGATGCATCACTCGGACTGGCCTTCCTGGATCATATTTCTTCTACTCATTAGGTGTCAGTGTGTCCCTATTTTTGGCCTGAAAGCCTGCCAAAAGCTGCCAAACAGTGTCGGGAGGTTAAAACTCAGCATAAAGTCAAAGTTTACCATGTTTCTCTGCCTCGAGGGTGACAGGTTTCAGGTCTTTATCAAGCCGCTGTTTGAACAGATTGTGTTCTACATCCAATTGCTGCTCACCGGCCACGTCCATCGCATCTATACTGAGATCTACGGGAGAAAGGGGGGAAAAAAATCAAAAAGGAGGAAGGCAGAGGGCTGTTTATAGTTAACATGTGTCATCATTGACGTGTTAGCTTGACCAGCAAGGCAACAGCAGTGCTACTCACAGGCGCAGGGCATGTGAGGGAAAATGACGTCGATGTTGATTTTGAGTTTGTCTCCTCGCGACGTGTCGACGTACAGCTCAGGCTGGACCTGCAGGAAACGGACAGCGCGGCCGGATTTTAATTCAGTTGAAACACGGACGCATGAAACATTTCACTGGAGACATTGGAGGGATCCCCTTCAGAAGCTACGGGAAATTAGGCCTGATATACATTTTGCAGATTGTAAAGAAATAAACACCAGAGGACTACACTTGGACTACATCATACTGGAATTTCAGGCCATACTACATTTTGTTCCATGTTCAGCTTTGTAAATTTGTGTCCTTGTTTTACATTATTGGCTCACAAAATGTTAAAATGTCTGGGAAACAGGCCTGTAACAGTCACCAGTTGCATCATCTGATGCATACAAAACTATTCAATGGAAAACTGATACTTAACGCTGAATCGTTTAAGTTTAAAGGTCGGTGAATCAGGTCAATAATGTGAATCTCAATCGTTGAGATTTATTTATCATGATTAAAAACTATGAGCATCACAATGACAATGACTGTTAATGACTTTACATTTGTGTGTCCTGATTTTCAGCCTTCAGCATGTTGAAGTCATTTTCGTTGTTCGTGTGACCGACTCATCAGACAGATCTGACAGGACAAACCCCCGAGAGCTGAAAGGTAGTTAATGATAGTTCTAGGCAGCCTTTAGTATTATCACCCTTTAATCATTTTGGATAATTTACTCATCTGTGTCCTTCATCGCCTGCAAAGTAATAAATATAAAAGGAATTCTAGATCATGGAAATCGTTTCATAAACAACATCCTCTTCATTTCTCTGAGCAGTTTCGGGGCTTCTCGTCCATGTTGGCCTAAAAGTTGAACTTGACGAGAAGTCAAATCCGAAAAACGCCTCCAGTTCCCCGACAAGTGAGCAAACTCCACCTGATAATAAAGGCCGTGTGATATCGTTGAAGGCTTGAGAACAACCTAGTAAGTGGACCTTGAGAAACCCATAAAATGTTGCCGTCACTGGTGGCCAGTGGAAGGAACATTGACCGAACTAACGATTATTGTCATGATCATTTACTCAATCAATTATTTTCTCCATTAATCATTGAGTCGGTGAAACATCCATTCTTCCCAGGGACCAAAGTGCTGCCCTTAAATGGCTCGTTTTATCCAACCAACAGTCCAAAAGCAAAAAAATATTTCACTTTTTCTATCATGTATGATAACAACAAGCAGCAAATCCTTATACATGAAAAGCTGGAACCAGCAAATATTTGGCATTTTTGGTTGAAAATTGAGAATGAATTAAAAACATTTTAATCAAAATTGCTCTAGACAAAATATCCATTGGTTAAACGCAATTTGCACACATCAGAAATCAGTGGCTCAATGGAAGCCAAGCGTAGGAGTCAGTTTTAGAAGGACACCTGCTATAATCGCCTCCGCGTTAAGTGTCAGGTTTAATTTCACCCGGAGGTTTAATTTCACCTCTAGCACATCACATAACGAGGATGAACTTACCTCTTTAGTGAGGTAGTACTGCAGCTCAGAGACAAAGAGGATTAACATGATGACACCGCTGATGATAGTCACTGCAGGGACAGGAAGAGAGTGTGCACGTTAGAAATCAGTTCTTCAGTTCTTCTTTTATATCCCGGTTCAAACTCTGAGAGTGAGAGTTTAAAAGGGAAAAAATCCATCAGGTCCTCCTGCACCCCCCCCACACACCCTTTTTTAAAAATCAGATTTTTTGATATGATTTTTCATTGATGCAGTAGTTTGCTGTTCACCTTTTAGAAGACTCTATCAGCCTGTTATCTCGTGTTTCTAAGTGTGAATTAGAAAACATCCCTACCTTATCGGTAGTTCAGAAGCCGACTCAAAACGCGAATATGCATCATTATGTTAATATAAGTGACTGCTGACAATATTATCGGACACAGGCCAAACAGTCCGCAAACAAACCAACGTTTAAAACTTCATTAAGCTGTTCATTCAAGGCTGTGTGTTTAACTGTTGCCTAGAGGATTAGGGCCTCTGCTCTAAATTTTCTATGATGTTCGACAGTAAAGGAATGCAAGGTACATACACTAAATCAATGACTATTATGATTATTAATTTGTCTACATTGCCTTGTGATTATTTTATATCTTGTCTTTAAGCCTTCCATGTCTTATGTAACGCACTTTGTACTGCCTTGTTGCTGACAGGTGCCGTACAAATAAACTTGCCTTGCCTTACAGATTACTTCTTGGTTCACTGTTTACTCATTTAACTAGAAAATGGCAAAAATTGTGAAAAATGTCTACGACAACTTTAAAAAGCTCAAAGTGGCGTCTTCATAACAGTCTAAATCCCAAATATATTCAGCGAACGACGATTTCAAAACAGAAAAAGCATCAAATCTCTAGGTTTGAGAAGCTGAAAGTAAACGACTTAAAAAAGATTATCGATTTATCAGAACTCTTGTTATTAGTTTTCTGTTGATCAACTAATCGATTCATCATTTTAGCACTAACTAAGCCTTCCCGAGGTTAAATACTGATAAGGCTCAAAACCAAAGGAAGAAAGACCCGTCACTCCTCCTGTAAATTAGCTGACATCTAAATATGTCTCTGTACCTTTTTTTAAGCAGCTACAGGTTTTCAATCAATTCGGTACGGTACAAAAATCTGATAGCCAACAAGAGCAGTTTGATTTCTCAGTAACCTGTATATTCTCACCTAAAATGATAATTACATCAACATATTTCATGACTCCCACTTGAAAAGAGGATATTTTGTATCTCAAAATGAGCGTCATCCTCAAAAGTCTTGGTCATACTTCAGCTAAACCCGAGTAAGCTTCACTTTTGCGGTTTTGGGCTCAAAGAGTTTCTCAGACAGCAACTCCACATAAAATCAAGCTGTGTCAAGCTTGAGGAACAAATACGTATTTTCATTGAATTTTTTACCAGAGCCCAGAGTCCTGATCCCAAAGGTATTAAGTTTACTATCATATATAAACAAAGAAAAGCTGGAACCAGCAAACGTTTGGCAGTTTTGCTCAAAAATGACTGAAACAAAACTGATCTACTAACCGGTTGAACATCTAAGCTCTAGTTAAGTCATCGACAGTCAAATCAGGCTAAGCCAGTTATCCGGGTACAAAGACCAGGTGATATTAACTGTGATGCAGCGCACAACTCAAGCAACTTTCAAGAGACTGCCATTTGATTTTCACTCCGTACAGAGATGGAAAATGGAAACTAATGGCTGCTTTACTGGAAGGATATATATATAAAAGTACTGTAAGAAGCAGTAACATAACTAACACTGATTTTTTTGTCATTGGATTACATTACAAATATCAACATATAATAATACTATATTACTACTACATTATTAATTCTTGTACTTTTATCTTATATTATATGCTATATCTAAACTATTCTCTTCCATCTATGATACATACTTCATAGAACTGTACATATATTATACATAACATTATGTACTTTATTATATTACTGTGTATCTTGCAGAGCTGCATTGATCAGTCGCTTAATTGATAAGTCGATCAACAGAAAATGAATTGTCAACTGTTTTTACGTTAATTAATTGATTCACCGGTTCAAGCTTTTTCAAATGGGAGGATTTAATGCTTTTCTGTGTCAAATATGATTATATATTGGATATCTTTGGGTTCTGGACTTGTGGTTGAATAAAACAAGACATCTGAATACATCTCCTGGGGCTGTGATAAATCTTAACAGGAATATTGCACTGAGAAATTGCTCATTATAATTTTCTCACAGACTAAGATGCCTTTTGTTTCGTCTGATCTACAGCCCCAGAACCCAAAGATGTTCAGTTTACTACCGTGTGAGACAAAGAAAAGCATCACATCCTCAGTATTTGAGAAGCTAGACGCTAGCAAATATTGGACATTTTCATTTAAAAAAAAAAGACAAATTAACCAATGAATCGACTGATAGTTGTGGCTCTAACATGTGTAGTCCAATGCATACATATTGTATAGAGCTTTCCTAATGTCACCTCTCTAATTTCTTATATTTTTTATTTATTTCATGAAAACAGTTGTTCCTCTGATCTGTCCTCTGCCTCTGCGCTGCTGTAACGTGAATTTCCCCTGGGGATGTGTGAAGTCTCACGGATTCTTACCTGTCTTATCTTAAAGACACCTCCAGGCTCTAAGCAGCATGGTTTGTAAAATGGCCAGCGGTAACGTGCCAAGTAAGTGTTCGAGCAAATGGGCTAATGCATGCAAAATCGGTGGGTACTGTCTTTTAAATTGAACATGCCCTGACAAAAGGAAAGTTTCTTCTAAAATGCAAGTTGATGCTTGGAAATATATTTCCATTTTTATCACTAGCCTATTACTAATGTTGCCCTGTTGATGAATCGTAAACATTTAAAGAGTCTATTCCGCTGCTGTTCAGGTTTACTCGGCTTTTTTAAAGATACATCTAAGACCGTGTGTCGATGTCTTCGATGTATTTGATAGTTAATAAGAACAGAAACGAGAAATGAATCAGCTAGCCTTGTTGTTAGCCGCAGCGGCTAACAGCCAGTGTGCCTGAATGGCTGCTGCTCCCTGACAAACCGAAGCCTCTCACCGGTCGCTCCTCCCCACGTCTTCACTCGGAAATCCTCCAGAGTTTTGGGATAGGCGTCAAACTGTTTCAGTTTATTCAACGTGTCCATTTTGTAAAGCAGAAACCCCGCGCTGAACACAAATGTTACCGACAGAGTCCTGCACCCCTGACACACATCGGTCCTCCGCTTTCACTTCCGGGACAAACGTGGGGCACGGCTGGACCAATCGGAGCCGGCCGCGTCAATTACTTCCTTATTTTATTTTATTAGCTTTCCAGTGAATGAATTGCCCTGTGGAAACAAAGTTCACAAAATAACTTGTTAAAAGAACAAACAAACAAATCAAGTGAATGAAAGAATTAATTAATTGGATTTTCATGTAAGCATTAATTAAATGTGCTTTCAAGTTAATTTTCTATAATTTATATGAAGTATTAAGCCATTTCGTGACCTACCCCTCACGGCATCATGAGACACATTTATGTCTAACATTAACAATACATCAATTTCTTTCCATAAGGAAACAATTTTCCATCAGGCTGTTCACATATTAATTTATTTTTTAAAAACATTCCAATAAAAGGAAACACCTGGAAAACAGATAAATGAATAAATCACTGCAATCATCATCATCATCATTATTATCATCATCACCCACTCATTACTGATGCAAGCGTCTCCTCTCGAGCTCCCATGCGTTCCTTAAATAAGATGCTAATTTAAATGTCTCTTTTCCAAACAACCATTTTAGTCGATGTGACACAGTCATATCCATCAGCTCAGTCGTATCCTTTATATCACCCAAACAAGAAATGATGGATGAAGTGGATGAGGTTTCCAGGACGAAGAGCGATAAACAGCTACATCATTTTCAGATTTCCTCTGAATCACACGCCAGACGTGTTCAGCTTTCTTCGTCCAAAGCAGCGCACTGACCCGTTTCAGTGAGAACAGGCAGTTTACCAGCTCTTATCTGGGTACAAACAGATTTTTTTCTCCACCCTACATTTAAAAGTGTCCGTCCCTAACCGTCCAGTAGTTGCCCAGTCGTACAGGATTTAATCACCTTCTCCCTCAGAGATACAATATCAGTTTTCTGCGACTTGAAGATCTCTTCATAAAAAACAGCCCATAATATACATATCCGTTATCCAAGGTTCATTTTGTTTTTGTATCTTATTTAAATATTTTTTTTTAAATATTAAATTAATAAAAAGAAGGTGAAACGGGACCCCATAAAATTGAAATTCAATAGAACATCACTAAAGCATGGGGCTGGGTGGAAACGTATCTGTATCCAAAAATACACAAAAAAAAAGGAGGGTGGATTTTAGAAAAATGTCTGAATGGGAGTAGAGTTGATTTTTTAATTTCTTATGCACATTTTTATTTAAGTGGGTATGTATTTATTCTCTTGGGTTCTTGGTGGTATTTCTTTTTTTTAATCTTTCCTTTATGACAGTCTATTTCCAAACAAAACTACCCAATCCCACCCCACCCAAACACAGAAACAAGCGAGATCATCCAAAATAATTCCTTGGACGTGAAACAAATAGAAGAGGAAGGGAAGAGACAATGTAAGCGTAAGAGAAAATACACAGGGAATCGACATCCTCCTTTCACTTATGCGTTTATGAAAGAATTAGACCTGCCCACAGGTTGCTGACCTTATGTGACCTTTGATGGGCAGCCCCTTAACTCTGTCACCCAGTCCTTGACAGGAGGCTCTCCAGGTGTCTTCCATCTCCCGCTGCCTGGGTCTCCGGTCCTTCAGCGATCGCACCGTCCAGTCTCCTACGAAAGAAAGTTTTGGACAGAAAACAAAATGCACACAACATGACACTCTTCGGGAGTTGCTGCAGATTTCATCCGTTTCCTCTTCATTAGATAAAAGACCCAAATGTCTATTTCCCAAACACATTTAAGGGTTGCAGCTGCTTTAGCCCCCATATTTCTATAGCGTCCTGTAATGTTTAAATGTTTAAATGTCCTTCACCATGGACCCCAGGAATTTTTACTTAACTCATCCGCTGAACGGTTTGGAGACATAACACAAAGATCTTTTGCAATATGTGGCCAGTTGAAGAATTCTCCAACACTGAGGCGTAGATAAATCGTATTTTTGTTTTAAGTAATAAAATGATTTAAGTCCATTTATACAGGACACATCTCCTGATGTAAGAAAACCTTTGTTCTTTCAAAAATAAAATTTAGTTTATCCGTGCTTAGTTTCAGATTGAACCAAATACCGTAAGGATAGAAATGGATCAACCATGCATTTTTCCTCCATGTAACTGGTATTTTTTTCAACCTTTTTACTCAATTTTTTAAAAATGTTTTTTTTTAATAGATACAACAGCAAGTAAACAACATAAACAATCTATAATACGATGTTTGTGTTTGCTTGCTTTGGGCCATTCTTTGGCTTATTTTCTCACCCATAACACAAATACAGTTGGAAATATCATTTCTTAATGACGTGCTAATGATTGTGTACAATGATGAAGTCGTGCAAGCAACAGCCACAAGATTCAAATACTTTTATTGGCCTAATTACACTTTGTACATCTTAAAAAACAGAAAACTTTTTCACATAATAAGACACTATGATATCGCAGAGGAATTCCCAGACGTTTGATCTCCAAACTTCCGAATCTTCGGGACAACAGACTTGGATACTTCCTGGGTATTACTGACAATCAGATTGATCCCGTTTTGTGTTTCCTCACGTAACATCAAATCCTGATGTTCAAAGAGCCAAAAGCAATCGACTGGGATGTGCCAATAATCACTGTTACATGAGGGTTTATGAATAAACTGCAACTCTCATTTATCAGCATCAGTTTTTACAGTAGTATTTTTACGTGATATTCTGAAAGAGGGAAGAAGAAAGACAGAAGATGGAGGAATCTGATGATGTACGGACCGTTAATTAACCCGTAAACAGCCAGTCGAGCACAAGATCAGAAACAGGATGAATGGTAAAAGTAGCAGGCCCCCATGTCCTTCATCGGCATCACTCCTCCTCCTCCTCCTCCTCCTCCTCCATCTGAAGCTGCAGACGAGAGGCGAGTCGCTGGGCGAGCCCCAGGTCACCTCCTACGACCCGTTTGGCCTTCAGCTGACCTATGACCTGGTGTGTGACCCCGAGGTCGGCCACGGCCGTCTGGACCAGCCGCAGACGGTTCTCTCTGAGGGATCGCCTCAGCTTGGCCCGCCGGTTCTGAAACCAGATCTGAGAGGAAGACAGAGGAAAAATTCAATTGGCAGAAAGTACAACGTGCGTTCATGCAGGATATTTTTTTCCGTCTTTCCTTCTTTTTTATTTTCGTTTTAACTGATTTCATGGCCACTTGGGGACAGTGGAAACAAGATGTGAACGCAACACTGACGTACGATCACCTCTCAAGTTGACTGTTAGCAAACAGTTGTGTATTTATACATCCAGCAGTTAAGAAGCAACATTATCATTCATCTAGAGTTGTATTTGCGGCCAGCTAGTCTCTCCCATCCCCTGGGGGGAACATCTGGCTCTTTGGCCGCTGAATGCTCCGCTGTCTGCGCCAGCTGGTCTCTAACCGTGCGTGTCTGCTGTTTGCTGCTGAGCAGGTAGTGGACAGTGGCAATGTCGAGCCTTTCAATTGAAAACAGCTGCCCGCTTGCAGCCAAACACAACACTGTGAGAGCCGTGGGAGAACAGTGAAGGGGGCCAGGTGGATAAACATCGAGCCGAGGGTCACTCTAAAGCTCCGTGAAGCCGAGGGGAAGCTGCAGATTCAGGCAGACAATTCTCTGTAGGTTCATCGCGACGGGTGATAACCTTTCACGTTGTCATTGGATACATTATTATGAAAATATTGATTATAGCCACTCTAAAGTAGACTTTATGACTTAAGCTGAATAGCAGCCAAAGCGGCCACAAGCAGTGAATGAAAGGAGGCACATTTTCCGTAATTTCCCGAGATTCTCTTCAGTCAGTTGCTATAAATTGACCTGAGAGTGAGTGCAGTGGAACTACAAGCATGAAACGACCACCATGATTCCTGGTAGTATGGAAGTTTTTTTTTTTTCTCGACGGCTCGAAATACTCCACATATCTTGGTTATAATTCTATGCACATTTCCCCCCAAAATCAGCCTGACATATTTGGAAAGTTTGGGATTTCCACTAGAATCTGAAATGTGGGTTTAAACAGATTTCGTAATGGCCTTCCGTCACGCGGGTTTCAGAGGTTAGAAGCGGTAACAGCAGTGGAAGCAGGAGAACTGTCCTCTTCTCAGAATGAAAGGTTCTAGAGTTCGTTTCTCAGTGCGCGTGCTGTCTGAACCTGTATTCGGTCCTCGTCCAGGTCGAGTCTCCCTGCCAGCTGCTCCCTCAGCTGGATGCCTGGATAACAGTTCGCCTGAAACACTGTCTCCAGTACATTCACCTGCAGGACACGCGCGCGCACACACACACACACACACACACACACACACACACACACGCAAAGCGGGAGTCAGAAAGAGAGAGACGGAGGGACAGAGAGATTAGAAGACCAAAGACAAAGGATCTATCTTATGATCTATCTGTCTGACTGACTGATTGATCAATTGATTACCTGGCTGTTGGTGAAGGCCGTGCGTGGTCTGCGTCCGACATACCAGTTTGATGTTGGCCTTTGAGAGCTCATCTGCTGAGGATGGGGATGTTGTTGCTGGTAACAGTGCTGTTGTTTGGAGCAGAGACTGTTTCCTCTGTTCTCCTTCTCTGCTCCCATCTCTGGATTGATGGGGGAAAAAAATAAGAGGGCGGAACATCACACATTAAACAATCTTTTATAATTAAAATACAAGAAATAATTCACTTACACGACATTAAACCAAATGAAGGGACTTTTACAGACTTTGGATAGAAAGATTAGGATTTGAATTAGCCCTCGATAGTGTGTTTAACCATCAAGTTTAATATTTATATCTGAAATAAAAATTTGATGTGGTTAAAAACACATTTTGTAAAAAAAGAAAAAAAGAAAAAAAAGAAACAACAACAGAAAAATGCACCTATTTTGTGCTTCAACTATTGCGTCAAGCAACACCAGAATTTAGGTTTTAGTTTTTGTTTAGTTTACATTTCAGTTTAATTGGATTTAGCTGAGCAGGACAGACCCTGAATTTTCAGCTGTTGTCCCCGAACAGCTGAAAAATGAGTTCACTGCATATAACGGAGCACACAGCGATCAAAATGCAGAATTCTTTAATCGCAGCTTTTTCTTATGTACTTTGAATAATACTGGTCTCAAATGTGAATTTTTAACAGTCATGGGTTGATGTTCCAATGAACTGCTTGCCGGTGGTCAGTATCCAAAACCGACATTTTAATTTTAAAATTTTCAGGCAAAAAAAAAAAAAAAAAATTAGAAAACTGAAAATGTCAGATTGCAAATGAATGTACTAAATTTAGCAGCTAAAACTTGGGAATATATCAATTAAAAATACTGAACTCTGACGTCATAGAATTACACAAATGACCCAAAATGTAAATTTCTGTGTTCACAGAACTTTTAGTCTGAAACGGTTTTGGAGGAGCCTCTTTAAACATTCGGTGAAGTAGATTTTTACATCAACAATTGTACCTTTATATACAGTAACAGTACCGGACAGGATATTCAGCTGCTCTGTGTCAAATACACATACGTCAAACTAAAAGGTGTTAATGTTTGCAATGATGATCTTGCTCAACTGTGATTTTCCATTTTATTCTGCTGTCAAGTGTAGTGCATTCATTTAAATGAGACCAAAAAAAACAAAAAACACTGATTTAAATGGTACCTAAATATTATAAATACGTGACAATAAGGGGTGAATTCTATATTTCCATCACTGCATAAATGTTTTTAGCACTACAGTAAGATGCACTGGTGATCTTAGACTGATGATTGGAGCTTCTTCGATAAGAAACAGACTCATCTCTCCTTAACTCTTCGCTTAACTTGTACAGAACATTGATCCCTTTTTTCTCCTCACCTGCCCACGGTCGGTGGAGTCTCGGGCTGTTTCCAGGTCTTTCCAGCTCCAAACCCAGAATCCGATCGATGGAAAACACTGGCCTGCTCTCTGCCGTCACAGGAGCCAGAGTGGACGCCATGATGATCGACAGGACTAACTGATCAATACAAAAGAGCCCCCAGTGTATTTACAAAAACTGCCGGCAACTACCAAAACAAAGTTATTCTGATTTCACCGGGAAAAAAAATGTAGTTCCACAGGTCGACTGGTTTTCAATGAAAATCTTACTGATACTGCAGATCCTTAACTTCGGGTCTGTGGTTTAAGATAAACTGAGAGGTGAATGGATGGTTTAGTCTGAGGTACATGTGAAGCAGCAGGAAGACAAACTGCTGACGGCTGGTTTTAATGGGAGTGGAGGATTTACACTGGCCACCAATTAGAATTAAGAAGTGGTTTTCCATGTGAATGAGATTCCCTGAGGTTCCATACAGCAGCTAATCTCTGCTGAGTATGTGTGTCTGTGTTACTTACAGCATATTCAAATTGTTTGGTTTACCTAGTGTCACAGTCAAATGCCACAACTCTGCAAAAAGAGAGGGTGCTTGCAAAGTTTTCAGGAAACAAAACAACAGTTCACCGTTTTTGAGTGCATTTACTTACCTGTGAGTGTATGCAAGTGTGTGTCTGTATCTGAGCCCCCCCCAGGGCGATATTCTGAATGAGTGTATGTGTGAGATTAGGACAAGGAGCCTTTTTTAAAAACTGCCACCATGACACGAACACAAAGCGGAATTGCAGAATCCTTTTCTTCTGAATTACCACAGTAGAAAATCAGTTTAGTTTTCACATAAAAAATACGTCCATCCCTCTATTACAAGTCTGAGACTTAGTTTAAACTAATAATAATAATAATGATAATGATGACAATAATAATGATCCAGTGAGATCCACTAATGCTATTAGCCTAATCTGTGTGTGTTGTGATGCAGATGAAGCTCGTAGCGTCTGAATGCAGGTTGTAGCAGCAGGGAAGGAAAGCCTTTTCAGAACCAGATTAGCTCCTAATGAAGGCCTGTAGCAGCTTTAAACCAACAGCACACTTGTTTATTTATCCCTCAGAGAAAAGCAGGATGGATGTAAGCAGGGGATGACTGGAGGCAAAGAGGAATGCCTCAGTGTGACTGAGGAGCACAGTTGAAGGACTGGTTCCACAGTTTGGGAGGTTCACCTACCCACGTTCTTCCTGATAATGAGACGAAAAGATCGATATTAATCTCATGTCTGTTCATTAAGTACCGAGCTGGAGAGAGGAGGCGATTAGCTTAGCTTAGCACAAAGACTGGAAGAAGAGGGAAACTGCTAACCTGGAAACCTCAATGCAACAAAAAGGCTTCAGGAAGCTGTAAAGTCACTCGAGCTGTTTGCTCTGTTGTTTGCCAAGAAATAGTTCAAGCACGTAACTTCCCCTGAAACCACAAACCGTTGTTTTTTTACATTTCTCTTTATATAGACGGTAAACCAGCAGGACACCCTGTATAAATATGTCAGCTTCTGTGGTATTGGTGGGGCCCTCGCTTCTTTTTATGAAGGCTGACACAAATGCGTTTGTTAACAGTATAATAACATCATCACGGCGATGCATGTTTAGCATAAATGAGAGCGTTACTGCCTCACCGTGATCCCAACCGCCGGTGGGAGTGGGACATGCAGTGAGCTCCTTGGGTCACTGGACAAAATGGCGAAGAGCTTTTAAAGCTACAGCATCGTGACTGTCCACTAAGCAGAACAGTTTCCTTTAACTCCACCACATTATGAGTCACTGCATCCTTATTCAGCATATTCATTTATTAGTCAAAGTAAAATACATACACTATAAGGACGAATAAAGGCTAATGAATCTATAACGTATCAGTTCATTGGTATTGATAAACTGCAATTCTCTAAATGTATGTGGAAACTAAACTGTGGGTTTGTGGCTGATTTGCGGACGAGTTCACGTGTCTCTGGGTTTTATTCGTGATTGAGGGCAAGATAGAACGTAAAATGGTGCAGCATCTGCAGTATTGCAGGCATTATACCCGACTGTCATGGTGGAGAGGGAGCCATGGCCACGAGCTCTGGGTGATGATCCCAAGTGCGAGGTCACGGAGACAAGCAGCGAAAATGGCTTTCCATCGTAGAGCGGCTGCGCTTAAGGGTGAGGAGCTCAGACGTTTGATTCGAGAATCAAAGAAGAACCATTGTTCCTTCATGTTGAAACAAGTCAACTGAGAAGGGTTTGGCATCTGATCAGGACGCCTCCCGGATGCCTCACTTGGCCGGTGTTCCAGGCACGTCCAACAAGGAGAGAAGAGAATACTCTGCAGGGATTGTTTACTCTATATGGTCTGAGAAGGCCTTGGAATACCCCCCCCCTCCCCCTAGGACCTGGAGGATGTGGCTGAGGGGGAGGACGTCTCGGCTATCTTGTTTAAGGGGTCAGTATCCTTCAAACAAAATTCCTGTCAGATCACTGAACAATGTTCGAAACTCCCCACACCCGATGAATTTCTGACATTGGAACTGTTAAGGGCTGCGTCCAACCATTTCTCTAACTTTCTGAAACGGAACTGAATTTGAATCGACCTTTTCTCTCCGGCTCTCTTTTTTCATCTTCACACAACTACTTCTGTCACTTTTTCGGCGGACAACGGAGGGCGACACCGTGAATGCCTTCGAGAAAAGATTGTCTGAAAAAGTGTGCTGTTATCTTCGTTTGAAAGATCAGCATGTCTTGCCCCTCCTCCGACGGTCGCCATTTTGCTCTGCCTCCTACTGTGGCCGTTTCATAACAGCTACAAACACGTTTGCCTTCATACACGGTCAGACGACGTACAGAATAATTTCCTTTTGCCTGATGGTGGCCAAAGAAGGAAGGTCAGGTGGCTCACAGACACAAACAGCGTAGGGTTCATCCTTAGGGAACCATTAAAATCCCGGCCAGTAGTTTGTGGAATAAGAAGACTGTATGGGTCGGTGGTGTGGGACAGAATGCAATATACTGAAATGTATGGTACTAAAAGCACCAATATGTCATTTAAACACAGATCGCTAAATGTGAAACATGTAAAATATATTTGCATTTCCAAACAAATATACAGACGCACTGTGGAGGTTCAACAGCACTGCACACCGTCCATCAGTCTACAGTGTCCAATGAGCAATATCAGATGAACACCTTCGGAATGTAAATCAGCCCTGGTCACGGTTACTGCATTGTTTAGCAGAAACGGTTCGACAAAGCTCCGCCGCTCACAGTACCTGATTCCCAAAGACAAACCAGGAAGCGGGTCACAGTCAAAAACACAGACTGCAATTACCTCAAGACCAAATTCATCATTGCCACTGAAGGAGGACAGCTGCAGCAGGGAAAACCGCGATATTAAAATACTGCCATAGTGCC
Source organism: Xiphias gladius (assembly GCF_016859285.1). Lineage (NCBI taxonomy): Eukaryota > Metazoa > Chordata > Actinopteri > Istiophoriformes > Xiphiidae > Xiphias > Xiphias gladius. Next base: position 5,016,605 of record NC_053420.1, on the reverse strand, counting down.
ACTGCAACTTGTTGTGATTTTTGCACCTTTGCACAAAAAAGTTTGGACTCAATGTGAAAGTAAGTGAGGGGGAACTCTCTACAGTAGGAGCCACAACCGGCTGTTTTCTGTGCGTTCTGTCTGGTCCGGTTTCAGATTCACTCAGCTTCAGGATCTCTCCTGTCCAGTCTGCCAGGGCATCTTCATTGAACCCGTTGTTCTGTCACGTAATCACAGAAAAACAAACATTGCCCAGTTTGTAGGAAACAAAACTTTACTGACAGATCCACCTCGTAACTTGGCGAGACCTTCGGGGTCTGGGTCTCTCTGCTGTCTCTGCAAGGCTGCAGTGGATGGAGTCCAGAGCTGTCAGTTGCTCCGACAGACGTGGCCAAACACCTGGGCAACCTGATCTTCAAACATCTGGAACAGGGTGAAGAATGCTGTCTCCTACACTCCTGTGATTCTGGATGTAAACTCTGCCAATCCTCGCTTCGTGATGTCTGAGGCCTCGCTGGCTAAATTATGGAGAGTAGGGCTAAATGAGGGGTAAACACACAGCGTGCTCCCCAACAGAACCCTCCACTGATCCTGACACTAACACAGGCATAACACACACACTTTCACGGACATGACGTTTCCATACATTTTCACAGACAAAGAAATTCCGCTTTATACATTATTACCAGTGAAGATCTCTATGATAACAGAACGAACCAGCTAAAGATGAAGAACCTGATAATATAATAACCTAATATGGTGTCCATCTTAAATAAATACCTCAAAATATCTTTGTGGCGTGGGGGGCGGGGGCGGATGGGTGATAGAGTTCGAATGGGGAATAGCTTTAATGTCTAGCCTGTCAATGTAAGACAAATGCAAATTTCCACAAAACAAATAACATTGTCTTACATTTTTGATGATATGGTATACGCCTATCAGGGCTGTTGTCAAGAGGACCACCCATTATTTTAAAAAACTGAGGCCAAGCTTTAATGAAGACTTGACCAGCGCTCATTAATTTTTTTTAATACTTGTGACAGTTTACTACGGTGTAGAACAACCGCAAGAATCACTAAGGACAAGCCACCGAACCTCTGTAAAAGCAACGGCGTTTAGTCGTTCAAACATGGGTCTAAGGTATAAAATGTTCCATTTTGATTGTTCAAACCTGACGGGACCGTCAAAATTGATTCACCTCAGCAGCAAATGCCTCCTATACAGGAATAACAACACCGGTGTTTACATAGCTCATAGCGTATGTAAACAGTTTGGTAGTAATCAGAACATGTCCCACGTCTTTGAGCTTGGTGTTTGATGGCGCTGATTTAAGAAATGAGGTTTTCCCTGCTGTTGCACAAGAACATCGGCTATATGAACAAAATGTTCAACATTAATTACTGATTATTTACAATATGTTAACATTGCAAACTGTAACGTGCTGTGACTACATCTTGATGAATGTACGTGTCCTCACTTGCAGCCAGCAGCTCCAGTGTGTTTATCGGACTGTGCGCGTGGGAAGTGTGTGGGAGAGTACGGATTATTTAAACGCACTAAATATTAATTTTCTTTTTATATTAATTAGACATGAATGACTATATGAAAAAGGGGAAATATACGAATCTACATATGTACAAACAAACCAACATTTACAACTGACTGCAACTCAATGTTTTTGATGATCTGATTTCTTTATTTCTTGTCATAATGTCCTGTTTGCATGAAAAAAAAAATCTGACCTTTTATCGTTTTAATGAGTTTTTTTATTTCTTCTAAATGACGTGTGACATGGCATGTGTCAAGGTTCTTGTGTCGAGCCAGCATGCTCGATTTTGGCGTCGCTAGTGGCAGCAGGGTTGCAGCTGATCACATTCTCCGCAGTCATAAAAACTGGTACGACAGAAAGGACATTACATCCTTATTAACGTTATGGATAAAGAAACAATGCCGTTTTAAAAAGTTATTTTTCTACCCACCTTTTCTACCGTTATAAAGCAGTCAAAAAACCGCAACCTATTGGCACGGTGATGATGCTGGGGTCTTGGGGTCAACAAATTCTAACATCATAGCAAAGTTTGTTCAGTTCACCAGTTTATTAAATATTTACATGACAAAATGTAGATGCAGATTCTACAGGTCACACAGAAATGATCAGAATCACAAAGGCATTGTTGGAAAACTTGGTGAGTAATGTCTTCTCCTGCTGCTACAAACAAAACAAACCAGCACACAAGAAAGTTTCCTTTAACATAATTTATTTTGTACAGTAAAACAGAGGTTCAGAGGTTGCATTTGATCCACTGAGTGGCTTCGTGGAGACGACAGGGGAGGATGGATTTACACACACAGTATGAACTTGAAGGGCAACCATTTCTCTCCGCTCGTGTGGTTATTGAGTATCTTACAAAGATGGGCAACCAATCAACTTATCAGTCAATTGTGACAAAATGTCTAATACAAGATGTCAAGACGTTAACTGCTACCAGCAATGACTCGATGCAGATCGAAGAAACATAAACTTTGTGGGGGGGTGCGTTCAAAAATGCCACAACTCTGACACATTCTTGCGCCAGATACAAGAAAACCTGTCACACAAGTGGTTCTAGAATGCCAACAACTAAAAAAGGCATTTTTCATATATATATGTATATATGTATATGTAAATCTACCCCCTCTTGGAAAGGCATATGTGCATTTGTCAGTTGTTCCGTATCTTTATTATACGATGTGAGCGTTGTGGGTCATTGAACGCAGCCGTTCCTGGTAGATTTTAGGCCCAGACTGGGGTGTGTTTGTTCCTCGTTACTTGGGAGGCCTGTAGGCGATCTTTCTGCTCTTCAGCACGGACCACCTGTGTCTCTTCATGTAGTAGATCAGAGGGACGAGGATGGCTGAGCCCATCAGCAACTGAAAGAACGAGAAGGGAGACATTAACACTACAACAAGCTCCGTGTTTACACCTTGTTCCGCTCTGTATGCACAGACGAAATTTGGAAAATTCCTCCATCAACACAGAAAACGTTGAATAAAAGGGTATTTATAGGTGCGTCTGGTGGCTTAGTGGTTAAGACTCTTTCTCCCCACGTTTCCTGTCTGTATCACAGTGTCCCCACTTAAGAATAACACAAAATGCCGCAACAAAAAAAAAAAAGGATGATTTGTCATTGTAAAAAACAGGGTTGCAATATAGCACTGGGACCTATGCATTTAACCACAGTGGCTTTGCCGTAAGCCACCCCGTAGCTTAGGTGAGCCTCCCCAAAAATGTAACTACACACTGGGGCTACAGCGGCTTTAGAGACACCATGTGGAGACTGAAAGAACTGGACTTCCTCATCCCGGGCTTTCTGATGGAGGCGGAGATTGTTTATAGCGCAGACAACATGAGGCAAGTTGAAAAACAGGGATCAGTCATCTTGTCCTTTTCGAGCACCGAAAGCTGGAATCAAATGTCTGGTCAGATTTGTAATCTTATTGACTTCATTTTTTGGAATCAGATATTCATCTTGTATTTCAACCAGGCCAATTTCGTGTATGGCCGCTTGTCTTAAGACAACATTTAACAATAGAAAGTTTTGGCTTTTTTTGTTTAAAAAAAAAAAAAAAAAGGTTTTGTAGAAAAACATATCTTAACTCCCAAAAGTATTGAAAAAGTATTGTTCTGGTATTTGTACCCAAACTAATCATCATTCTGGAGCTAGTACCAGAAAATTCCAAATGACACCGAGGCCCAGAAACAATCTTTGCTGCATTATGTCGTACCTTCAGTCCCATGCGCTTGCGTTGGTCATGCTCCGGCTCGGCGGCCCACCTCAAGAAGGTACACACATCCTTAGCAACCTGGCTCATGGTGGCAGGGGTTCCTATGGAAACAGACACCAATCAGCCATCAGCACCCCGATTTTCCTTCACGACAAATTGTAAAGCACTCCCCTCGACGCAGTGGGTGATATGGTTAAATCTTCTATCACCGTATTTTTACAAACCGATTTATATTGTGATCCAGTGAATGTTTATTTTTATTTAAAAACAGCCAGAATGGAAAGTCTGCTCCTCTAGTGTGTTAAAGAACTGAAAAAAAAAAAAAGAAGAGGTATTTCTAGTGACCCTCGAAGCAGACTACTCAACGCAGTATCGACCCTTTAAAGCAAAGGTACTGCAGCAAATTGTATGGAATCCTCGCGTTGACACACCAAAAAAAAAAAAAATCAAATGCCTTCACACACGAGGCCTTGTTATGTGACAATCCTGTCAGAGACGTGTTGTGCTTGTCTTTGAATAGAGGACAAGCTTGTCAATCGGCCGCGGTATTTAAGAGCAGAGCTGTACACTCTGTTTAAAAGGTGGTCAGTTATTAACAGTAAACCCACCTAAGAGTTCAGCACAGGTGCTTCCTATTCAGATATACATGGTGTTTGCTGTGTGATACGACATCTGTGCTTTCAACCCTTTACTTTTTGATTTACAATCAAAATTTGGACAAAACTTAAAATAAGGAAAAGAAAAAAAGAAAAAAGAAAAAATGCCGTGATATTAATTTTAGTATTATCATTAAAGATACATTCTTGGATTACTAAGACTGCAATTCATTTTTTTCCAACTAAAAATTTTTTTTCCTATGTTATTACATAGTACAAACTTTAAAAGAGGTACCGCACACTTAAACATGTTTTTTGAGCTGTAAACTAAATGATTTGACTGTACTGTGACGAAACATATGAATGCTGCTTTTGATACTGACATTTCTTTCCAGAGTTATAAAAACTGGCCTTTCATGGGTTGAAGATGGCTCAACACGCCACCTACTGTGTTAAATCATCCTGAACCTTGCAAGGCCGATGCTGACAGAGTCACGAGCTTAGGACTTCTTTACGTCATGATATTTATATTTCCCCTCCCCCGGCATCTGTCCTTGAGTGAGATTCTGTGAAACTGTGCTCATTTTCAAAATACACACTGATCGAGTCTCATCATTCACAGGAGTTTGGCTATGTTTTGCTAACCCTCTACTTAGTGTTTTTCAATTATGCTGCAGTGGTTTGGTGCTTTGGCTTTTGACGGCTGTAGAAGCGCCACCGGACCGAACTCTCTCCCTTCAGACCCTCATGTGGCTCGGCAGTGGTTGCAGACGGCAGCAGGTCCCTCGATGGCAACACTCTACTATGTACATTTGCAATCGCCATTTTCCAAGAGTTTGCTTTTCTAACTACATGCTCGGCTCCGAGAGCTCCCGCTTCGGGTGCTAGTGGGGCAGGCTCGAATCGATACAGCTCGGGACCACCATGGTCCTCCACGCGCAATTTCCGGTTCGGGGGATTCTGGAGTGGAAAATAACCTCCACATTGAAAGAACCCTGCAGCATAGGTGCCTTGCCGTCACCGAGCAACTCCTCCCTCACACACACACACGCCCGCCGCTGCCAGCTCCCCCCTCTCAGCCTTGTGCCCCCTTTTTAGCAATTTTTTTTTTTTTTTTTTAAATTTTGAGGTTGGTGGGCTTAGGTTTAGAGTAGAGGGTGAAGTTACACTTTAAGGAAAATCGCTTGTTACTTTTCTTTTAGTGAAGTTTCAGCTTTGCATTTCTGAAAGTACTGCAAAGTCAATCTTTGTAGGTCACAGCAAAAAAAAAAAAAACGTGTGTGTCTGTGTAACTGAGTTAGAGGAAGTATGGAGAAATACTAGTCGTCATATTTTTAATTAGTTCGCTACATGTATATCTGAGAGAGCATGTGTGTCTGTACGTAGATGGACGTGGTAACTTTGCTTTTTGTACTCTGTTATTTCCTTTATTGTGTCACTGGACAAGCCGATAATTCTATATTTTCATCAAACCAAAGGGAAACCATGTGATGGGACACCAGATCTGCTTCCCTGCACAACTTCTGTTCCACCGTGTTCTCCATTTCTGCACGACTCACTGTTTATTACACTGACACATACCGGTGCATTTCTACTTACCATCCTCAAACTCCAGCACCTCATTGTAGATGGGTGGGGCCATGCCGATGGCCTGGCCAGGGAAGTAGGGGTTGTAGTAGAGTCCCTCTCTCACTGTCACTCCGGCTGGCGGGTCGCAGTATCCCGTCAGCAGGCTGAACACGTAGTCCTCTCCTCCATGTCTGAGCGGAGCAGGAGGACACAACCATTGAGCGCCAAGGACACACAGATTTCGGGAAAGTTCACGGCTTTCAGGCTTAGCTGCGCCGCCTGTCTGTTTTTCGGGAGTTACCTTGCATTGACAATGTAGCTGAGGTCTGGAGGCAGGGCTCCGTTGTTGGCAACCCGAGCTGCCTCTGGGTTGGGGTAGGGCTTTGGGAAGTAGTCCGACAGCTTTCCTGGCCTAGTGAACATCTCTCCACTCTCATCAGGACCATCCACTACCTCAACCTGAACGCAACACACAAGACATCTTTAAAGCCATACACCTTGAAACGTAACAGCAGATAGAGCCAGGTGTCATTCACCTTAAAAATCATGTTTTTTTTAAATGTGTATCCTGTAAAATATTAGGACGATGTTACGTGATCCGTTTGAAACTGCTCCACCCTGGACTCTTGGATTCTCTCTCTTATTCTTATACTGACTCACAAACATAGCCTCACCTCCTCAGCAATGGCCTTAACCTCGGCCTCTGTGTGTGACACTCCCACCAGGTTTCTGAAGGCCAGGTACTCCATGCTGTGGCAGGCTGAACACACCTGCTTATACACCTGGTAACCACGGCGAATGCTGTAGGGGCAGAGAGCGACAGAGAGAATATGGAGAAACAGTTTAGGATAAAAATGTGGTCACCCTCTACAAAGTAAGATCGATAATGCCTGCAGACACAGCAGCGCTATCAGATGAGCTCAAGTATCCCCGGACAAGTGAGTGTGTGTGTGTGTGTGTCCATCCGTCACACCTAGCGTGGTCCAGAGAGGACAGTGGTCCAGCGTGGCTCCAGGGGTATTGAGGAGGGTGGAGCTCCAGGTCGGAGGCTTTGACAGCCTGGTGCAGCATCAGGGCAAGTCCTACTCCACCGGTTGTGACCACACCTAGCGTTGTAAGGGCAAGCTTCTTGTTCCGCGGCAGGCTGGCGAAGGACATGTTGGCCTACAGAGGAACAAGAGCACAACGAGATACCAATTAGTTATCATCCGAGCATAACGACGCACATCTGATTACTTAATATTGTGTGATCTAAACAACCAAAATGTGAGAATTTGATTTTTTTTTTTTTTAATTCTTCTTTGACCGTTAATTTAATATTATTTGGGTTTTAAACTGTTGGTTGGACATTACCTCAGACATTTTTCACTACTTTCTTAATTTTCAAAACCCAAATTGATAATTGAGATAAAAAACAATAGCAGCCCTAATCTTGTAGACTTAAAAAGTCTTTGATAAACCTTAAATTTGGGTTGTTTAAATTAATTAAAATGCCCCTAAAATTGTCTTTGACTTAGCAGCAAATAGGAGTAGAAATGTCCTAATAAGCAGGGCTACAACTAAGAATTGTTTTCATCATTGATTAAGCTGCTGATTATTTTCTCAAATACTGTTAACTTGCTTGGTCTATAAAATGTCAAAAAATATTGAAAATCAAAACTTCTGGCAGCAAAATGTAACATCTTCAACTTGCATGTTTTGTCCCATCAACAGCTGGTTACCAGCTGCAACAACGGGGCCGCTATTGTTTTCACTTTACGTTGACAGGTGTTTACGCGTCTGTCAGTATGTGGACAGATTTTTTTTTCACAGTAGTAGCATCACAACCGTGCAAGATAACGCCGTGGAAGTTTACAGGTGCGTAGTTGAGATCAAAAAGAAAGACCGAGTTCGAAGATGGGTGTGGTTCCGAGCAGGGGGGCCAGAAGTAGTGGGGTTGGAAGCAGGGAAGGAGCCACTTGCCGCCCACTTTACGTCCCTGCCCCACATTCATTTTAAGTCATGTTTCACTGTCGCCGAGTTTCAATCATCCCCGTCCACTCTAAGACATTAGCTAAAAATACAGACCATCTGGTGATGGGATCACACCAGTCGCAATGCCTGTCAATAATGTAGTAAGGACTACTGAATACTCATGGTTTGGGACGTCGACGTGTTAACAGACATCGCAGCTGGTTTGATACAATCGCAAGTTGGTCTCTAGTTACTTTTATTTCCCTCTACTAACTGATTCGGCTATCGTAAGTATAAACAACTTAAAAATGTTCAGGATGATAAGTGCTGACTGCAATCACACTTGAATTTTCCAAAGTCACCTGTCAAACTAAAAGTTTACCTCAAGACGCAGATTTACAGCATGGATACTGATTGGAAAAAAAAAAAAAAAAATTAATCATAATGCCCTTGCTCATAGTGTTTGCTTATAGAACGCACGCCTGCCATCCTTATGAAACTGCCCTTCACTACCGCTTCTATAACCAGGAGGCAGGTGTCACATGACAACATCCCTGCACTGTTAAACACAGGTTTCAGGCTGCTGATCAGACAAAGCAAGGCATCTGAACATCACACTTGGCCTAGAGAAACTGTGACGGGCCTTTTATGTAAAAAGGCACAGCCAAAATTAGTCAGAAAAATAATCAGCAGATTGACTGATAAGTGAAAAAACTGTAGGTTGCAGTCCTGAGAACAAGAGCGGCACACCGTTGCCTTCTTTTCGGTAGTGGGCAAAACTAGCTATCAGCTACGTACATGGAGTTTTTGATACAATTTAAAAAAGCTTAACAAGCTTAAACAAGTAGGAGTGTACATACTGATGTTGACCAGCTTTTATTTGTTCTTCAACCAGGTCACAACTGATGTTACTGTACAAAGGACAAGAGAACATTTAGCTGCATATGTTTTCTCAACCCTATTAAGTGTCAGCCAGTGGGGGAAAGTAACTAAGTCCATTTACTCAAGTGCTGTACTTAAGCACAATTTAACTGCACTTGTACTTTTCTTGAATATTTCCAATGAAGGTTACTTAATTCTTCTACTCCACTACAGTTCAGAGGGAAATATTGTAGTTTATGCCTCTTCATTTATCTGGCAACTATGCTTATTTTCATTATACATGCAAAACAGGATAAACTTATAAAATATGATGCATTATTATAGATTAAAGGCCTCTCATATACACCCTCACCGGTGTTTGGGTCACGCGGCCTTTTAGACCTCCTCAGCTTGGGAGTTGTGCAACGTTATGGTGGGATTTACCTGAGGTCACCATGTACTTTTATAAACGATTAAGGTGTTACAAAACTAAACAGGAGAGCTACTACAGCCCAGGAAGATTACTATTTTTTATCGTATTTTACAAGATAATTACTTGTGTACATAAAATATTATCTTCTCTGCATAAGACAAAAAAAAACAAAAAAAAAAACAGGTTCTATAACTGCACACTCTGAAAAAGGGCCATTTGTCACATACTTTTACTTTAGCTACTTTAAGCACACTTGTGCACTTTCACTCAAGGGGGATTTTGAATGCAGGACTTTTACCTGTAATTTTTTACATTGTGGAATTGCCACTTTTAGTTATGTGAACGATATGAGAGCCGCGTAAAAAAAAAAAAAAAAACACATGCCGGGGAAACGCGGACAGTTCAGACCGACCTCCGGCAGAACACGTAGACGGCTCTTAGTTATCAGATAGAGGACACAGCAGTGTACACGACTGAGGAGGATTTTCCGCGCCGGAAGTCCTTTCAGTCCTTGAGATGCTAGCTGGCTAGCATGCCGATTAGCTCAGCTACGCTAGCCATTTCTGTTTCGGACAGTCGCCCCAAGATCGAAACGACTACAAACACCACGACCGCACACTCTGACGTGCAGATCCACGACCACTCAACGTCAGCTAATGCTGAAGTTTAAAGCACAGGGAACAAGTCCACTTGCCGGCTGGTCGTCACCGCATCATGAGGAAGCTAACCGGCTAGCTTGGCACATAGTAGCGATGACTACCGAATTTTAGAAGTCCGTGGCGTCTGTTGTAGCAATTTCTGATGCCGTGCCGATCTCTATATTTTAAGAATTGCAAAATATCAGAGGAGTTAATGCCACAGTTATCATCGATATCCTCAAAATGAGTAGGAACACGAGTGACCTTGTCTCACCCCGCTGACAGCAACTCGGCTAACACCAGCTCGGTGCCAGGACGCCTCAAGCCAGCGCTTTTCTGTAAAACTGTTGTTACACACACACACTCTGCCCTGCTTGATTAACACACCGCCCAGCTCTCGACCTACCTTAGGCGTCCTGATAGTTTTCGGTGTGCTGAGGAGGGCTCTCCCACTCCCCGAAAGCACCGCGACTCGTAGCGCCGCCATCTTGTCTGAGGTTCTATGAGCTGGAAGGAGCTGCTGGACCAGCGACGGAGCCGGGCACAGAATGCTTCCGGTCTGAACCTTCAAAATAAAAGCTACGTGCGTGAAGTGCACAGGATTGTATTTAGTACATGGGACCCCCCCGGTCACCGCCGTCAGAATAAAACCACTGACACACACTCCCAACACCGTATGTATCCAGTACGTAAAACTTTGAGAGTAGCCTCAGTGGTGGAGGAAGTTTCTAAATGCTTTACTTAAGTAAAACTGGCAATGCCACAATTTAAAAATACTCTACAAGTAAAAGTCCCGCATTCAAAACTTACTGAAGTAAGAGAACATAAGTATTATCAGCAAAATATACGTAACCTATTGAAGTAAAAGTGCCCACTATGCAGTGTAAATGGGGTTTGTCAGTGTTACATTATTATGTGTTATACTCAGTGGGCCGAGAGGTCAGGGGGGTCCCTGGGCTGGAGGCTCTGTGTGGAGTGACTGTTAATATGTCTTGTTTGAAAGTCATGGAGCTCAGTCAAAAGACACAAATCAACCAAAAGACACAAAATGTCAACAAAGAGATGCAAAAAAAAAAAAAAACCATAGAGAGACAAAAAATTACCGTGAGGGGACACAAAATGACCATAAAGAGACATAAAACGATCACAAAGAGCCACAAAATGACAACAAACGACCCACCCACGTCACCCGCTTCATCTGAAGTATAAAAAAACAATACTTTCCACTGAAATATAGTGGAGTAAAGGTATAAAATAAAGGTATAAAATATCAAATAGCACAACATTCAAATACTCAAGTAAAGTACAAGTACCTGAAATCTGTACTTAAGTCCAGCACTTGAGTAAATGTACTTACTTTCCACCACTGAATGGTGCACATAATGAACATAAATGTAAACTCATAGCGACACTTACCATAAAATACTCATAGCTAAAAAAAAACAAAAACAAAACTAGACTACAACTGTTTTGGTTTACTATTGTTTGCATGTACAGAAAACACGTCTTTGTCGTGCCAGTCACTTCTGAAGACTAGAACTACAGCTGTAGCAGGTAACGTGTGGGGCATCAAACCCCCTCCTAGTATCCCAAAGACCGCAGAGAGTAGGGGGAAACCATGCTCACCAGACTACAGTTTCCAAAGCTGTGCTTCAACACAGGTATTTGTTCCTTTAGGTTCAGTCGCACTTGGCTACCTTTGTTCCTTCAACCACCACAGTTTTAAAGGGAAGGTAAAACTATGGCTTATGGAAAACTTGGAAGGGTAAGCTAATCATTCTACTTAAAATGTATAATTTTAATTACTTATATATATATATATATGTTGTTTGACTTGAGTCTATACTCTCCTTACATAAAGGACTTTGGTGGAATCAAATCTTGGACTCTACTGTGTCATCTTGATTTTTTTACTCATGTGTCATTTAAAATGTACCCCTTTAAAATAAAAATAAAAAAATTATTTGATTAAAATATATTATTTACCTCTAAGTCCAAACGAATACCTAAACACTTGTCACAGTATGAAGTACTTGGGATTTTTTACTCCCCATTAATCTCCATTGAGATAAATGAGACAAACATATGTTTCTTGAATGACATACCATTTGTATACCGTATGGGTATCGTTGTTCTATGGCAGTAGTAGGCAAATAGTGGCCCTTGGGCCAAATCTGGCCCTGCAACAAAAATGTTTGGTCAAGTTTTCCCTAGTACAGTTTGCATTAAAACGTTTACACCGTTCTTCATAAATCCACTGTGGGTAACAATGTAAATACAAAGCTCACGTAAATTCAATTAAAAGTGACCCGCCACCATCTAATAGCAATCAATGAACTGTGTCTAAAACACAAATAGGTGTCAGAAACGGCGTGCTGATAAAAAGTTTTTCTATGGCAACCACAACTGAACTTTCATTCAACCATAAATGAAGCAGACCTCTGTTGGTTATGATGTATTGTGTCATCTCATAGTGCAACACTAAAATATATTTGCATATATCAGGGGTTTTTTGGCAAATGAGTATGAACATATAAGCATCAGTAACCTTTAGTGGTCATTTGCTAACAGGAAAATGTCCCCGCGCCAGACACAATCCTAAATTAAGTTTTAAGACCTAAGTAGGTCAGGTTCATGCTTAAATGAAGTAAAAAATAAAAGATTTTAACAAACAAAACATTGATGTCAAATAACCCCCGTTTGAACAATGCTGAAAAAAACAAAAACAAAACTAGACTACAACTGTTTTGGTTTACTATTGTTTGCATGTACAGAAAACACGTCTTTGTCGTGCCAGTCACTTCTGAAGACAAGAACTACAGCTGTAGCAGGTAACGTGTGGGGCATCAAACCCCCTCCTAGTATCCCAAAGACCGCAGAGAGTTGGGGGAAACCATGCTCACCAGACTAGAGTTTCCAAAGTTGTGCTTCAACACAGGTATTTGTTCCTTTAGGTTCAGTCGTACTTGGCTACCTTTGTTCCTTCAACCACCACAGTTTTAAAGGGAAGGTAAAACTATGGCTTATGGAAAACTTGGAAGGGTAAGCTAATCATTCTACTTAAAATGTATAATTTTTATTACTTATATATATATATATATATATATATGTTGTTTGACTTGAGTCTATACTCTCCTTACATAAAGGACTATGGTGGAATCAAATCTTCGACTCTACTGTGTCATCTTGATTTTTTTACTCGTGTGTCATTTAAAATGTACCCCTTTAAAATAAAAATAAAAAAATGATTTAATTAAAATATATGATTTATCTCTAAGTCCAAACAAATAATTAAACACTTGTCACAGTATGAAGTACTTGGGATTTTTTACTCCCCATTAATCTCCATTGAGATAAATGAGACAAACATATGTTTCTTGAATGACATACCATTTGTATACCGTATGGGTATCGTTGTTCTATGGCAGTAGTAGGCAAATAGTGGCCCTTGGGCCAAATCTGGCCCTGCAACAAAAATGTTTGATCGAAGTTTTCCCTAGTACAGTTTGCATTAAAAACGTTTACACACGTTCTTCATAAATCCACTGTGGGTAACAATGTAAATACAAAGCTCACGTAAATTCAATTAAAAGTGACCTTTTACCATCTAATAGCAATCAATGAACTGTGTCTAAAACACAAATAGGTGTCAGAAACGGCGTGCTGATAAAAAGTTTTTCTATGGCAACCACAACTGAACTTTCATTCAACCATAAATGAAGCAGACCTCTGTTGGTTATGATGTATTGTGTCATCTCATAGTGCAACACTAAAATATATTTGCATATATCAGGGGGTTTTTTTTGGCAAATGAGTATGAACATATAAGCATCAGTAACCTTTAGTGGTCATTTGCTAACAGGAAAAATGTCCCCTGCGCTCAGACACAATCCTAAATTAAGTTAAGTTAAGACCTAAGTATAAGTCAGGTTCGTGCTTAAATGAAGTAAAAAATAAAAGATTTTAACAAACAAAACATTGATGTCAAATAACCCCCGTTTGAACAATGCTGAAAAAAACAAAAACAAAAAACACAAAAAGCTGGCCCACTGTTAACCCTAACCGCTGACTCCTGCTCTATGGACTTCATTGCCATTAGTATTTTCCCTTTCCCCCCCGCAGTGGCAAGTCTGCTCTTATTTTGAAGGTGGCCTTCACTGGCCGGAACTACACATGCGGGCTCATTCTGGCGGACTTGACGCAAACCTTACACAACCTGGATTTACACAACCCTTTTTTTCGCATTGTTTAGTAACACATTGTATAATAAAAGTCAGAGTATTAAGAGACTCCCACCTGTTTTCTCAAATCACTGATTTTTTCTTTTATTTTTATTTTTATTTTTTATTTTATGACCAGTTTGTGTGCGATAATTCGGATGTGAAGGTGATTTCGTGGGACTGTGAGGTGAAGTCTCCATCCAGCGGCTGCTTCGTGACTCTTCGTAGCGTTTGACCCAGATTACGAAACTGCTGTCAGACTGTAGCTCAACAGAAACATGATATTAGTTATGACAAAAAAAACCCAAACATTTTTATACACTCCCAGAGTTTGCTATTTAAAACCTGCTTTTCATGCTGTGTAAGACTGAGTATGAGGACAAGGGGACGTGGGGACAAGGGCAGTTCCTTCGCCAGCCCTTGACCTCAAGTAGCTTTGCAAGGAAAAACACTATTAAGCCGCTGAACAGATGGCAACATACACATTTGGACACCCAACATATTCTTTCAATTGTGCAGTTTATTGTTTTTCTTTCTTTCTTTCTTTCTTTCTGTCTTTCTTCTTATGTCACCCCAAACAAGCAAACCTTTTACTCAAAGTAAAAAAATAAATAAAAATTTACTAAAAACATTCTTTATTAAATGTGCAGTGTGTGAAAAGCAGGGCTACAGCAAACTTTTACTGTAGTTATTAATTGATCTTCAGATTAGTGTTTTGGTTTAATCGTGCGAAGTAGCCAGAAAAATTGAGAAAAAGGCCCATCAAAATTTCACAGAGCGATAGACGACATCCTCAGATGGCTTTCGTTGTCCAAGTGCTAGTCGTAAACATAAAGATTTATGATCATGTTAAACAGAGAAAAAAGCAGCAGGGCTGGAACCACCAGAGAGTGTTTTCGGTGATTAATCGTTCTGTTGACTGACTAAACGATTAATCAATAAAATGTTTCATCACTAGCTAAAAGATTTTGAAAAACTTGCTGCTACAGCTTAATATGATGTGTGTTTCTACAGTCATTAATAAAATCTAAATCATCTAGAAGTAGCTTTTGAAATCGCAGGATCTTTTAATTGGAATTATGAAGAAAAGGAAAGGAAAGAAAAACTCAGTCCTCTTATCAGCGGTGAAGACGACTTTATTCCTAAAGATCAGTCAAATTTTCCATGAGATTGTTTTAGTTTTTACTATCTATGCTGTTTCTTATAAAAAGTCTGTAACTTTGGAGGATACTCACTCCATTTGTCTAATTCACACTGCTGAAGCCCCTTATTAACTTCACCGCCACCCATCGCTTCATGTTAGGCGGGGATATTATTATTTTGATGGCCAATGTGAGCAGGAGGAATGATTACAGCAAGAAAACACAGTTTCAGTGGACATACTGTATGGGCACCTGACTATGGTTTCAAGACACACTTGAAAAACTGTGAACCTCTCCCTGGGAACCTTTATTCCTGCATCACAAACCTAAATGGGACAAAAAGGTCCAAAAGCAAAGCTGAGGGTGTTGTACCTGTGTTCTTCAGAAGGTGGAAGCACAGCATCAAAAAATAAAAAATAGGGACATGATACTCAACGAGCACTTTATTAGGAACACCTGTACGCCTGCTTGTGCATGCAAGGGGCAAATTAGTCAATCATGCGGCCGCAGTGCAATTCATAAAATGCATAGAATGGGGGGAAAAAATGTGATCCCACTGACACCATGGCATGACTGTTGGTACCAGATGGGCTGGTTTGAGTATTTCTGAAACTGCTGATTTCCTCCTCGCTTTTTCACACACACAGCAGTGTCAACAGTTTACTCAGAGTGGTGCGAGAAACAATAGTTCTGCAGCCATAAAAACACCTGGTGGACGAGAGAGGTCAGACTGGTCGGAGCTGACAGAAAGGCTACGCGTTGAACCTTGTGGTGGATTGGCTGCAACAGCGGAAGACCGCTTCAGGTTCCACTCCTGTGAGCCAAGAACAGAAACCCGAGGCTGCGATGGGCACAGGCTCACAGAAACTGGACGGCTGAAGACTGGAAAAAACGTAGCCCGGTTTCTGTTTCTGTTTCTGTGGAGACACGCAGATGGTAGGGTGAGATTTTAGCCTCAGCAGCATGAATCCATGGACTCAACCTGCCTTGTGTAAGCAGTCCAGGCTGCTGGTGGTGGTGTAATTGCGTGGGGAGTGTTTTCTTGGCTCACTTCGGGCCCCTTAATGCCAATCAATCATGGTCTGAATGCCACAGCCTGTCTGAGTAATGTTGCTGACCATGTGCATCCTGTTATGGCCGAAATTTACCATCTTCTAATGGCTACCTCCATCACAATAATGCATCATGTCACAGACCAAAAGTCGTCTCAAACTGGCTTCCTGAATATAACAGTGAGTTCAGTGAACTTCAGTCGGAGGTCCTACCCAGTATTAGCGTGGTGTTCCTAACAAAGAGCTTAGTGAGCGTAAACCAAAGCTCATCACTCCTCAAACCTGCTGGAGGATAAGACCTAACTCATTTGTCTGTGAAGATTCTCAGTCATCCAGGTCATTTTATTCTGTAAATGCTATGCGAAGGCAACTGGACTGGCTTGGAGTTCTTGAGGACGTTTCGCCTCTCATCCGAAAAGGCTCTATCAGTTCCAACTGACCAGTGGGGGGTGCCCGGTATTTATCCGATTAATATTATATTTATCTGATGAATAGCTGGACTAGTCACTTATGAACTGGAAAAGCCTTTTGGATGAGAGGCGTCTTCAAGAACGTCAAGCAAGTCCAGTGTCTTTTGCATGGCACTCACAGAATATCTAATTCATTTAATTTCACCCTAAAAAAGGTCACAGATGGGGAAATGGTTTTTGTATTTTTTGCCATTTTGTCTCTTTTTACTCATATTTCTGTGCTTAATCTTTTTAATCCAGTGTCCAGTGGCGTCACAGACACTGTAGATTTCTAAAAGGGATGTTTTAAAACTTCGAACACCCTAACGTTAGAGTGGATAGGGCAAACCTAGAGATACAGTATCTGGAGCTGGTATATAGTGGCCATTATTGGTACTGCATCTTAAAGGCAATCCAAATATATGCAAAATTGTTTACCAGGAGCAGTTGATTCCCAGATCTCGCAATGGAAGTATAAACGCCGGACAGAAGGATGTTGTTATGTGTATTAATGTTGGTAGCTTGGGCTGGCGAAAGCAGGGATTATTCACCTGAATCACAGGTATTTAAAAAGGTACATGAAGCAAAAATACTTCGCAAAGTATCTCCCAAAACTTTTCAGAAAAATGGAAGAACTGTGACAAGTCAACATCCACCATGAGACATGAGATGGAGGAGGGAAATACAATCTAAATAATGAAGGAACAAAAATCTAGCCTGAAATATTAAGATACATAAAAACACTCAGCTTATTTTAATGAACTGAAGTTGGTTGTGAGTGTAACCGCAGATGGATGTTTGCTGTTTGACAGCAGGTAGGTAATAAAGTATTCATCAGCCCCAGTGGTGACTGTCATTGCCTGTCGTGTTCGCTTGACAGGAGGTCTTTTCTCTGCGACGCCGCTGCCGCCAGGTACGCGCTGTGCGTACCAGCGCCCCGGATGTACAGCTACATGACCACTACTACGGGCACAGATTAGACCGAAAACACTCAAAACCCAAGCTCGTCAGAAATCACACACGGGCAGAGACCCCGGGCCTGACCTTGTCGGGTGGACCTCGCTGCTATAAAATAACCAATCAGTGACTTACCTACTTTTTTCAAAGTAGCAGCTATTCTCAAGGTACATAATTCATGCAAGGACACAGTTTGCTAACTCAGGTTGGAATAAATGCAAGTTTAAGTGGTTCAAACCACTGTATCCAATGTATTATCACGCTGCTCCGTCAGGTTCTTCCTTATACAATCTATTTGCGCTTTGCTTGCAGACGACTGTCTCCCAACATTTCTGGCTCATGACGCCCAAAAAATGAGGCAATATGTACTGTAACTATGTATTTATGTCATTCACTGCTATTGTGATTATATCCAACAGAGATTGCATTTACCTCTGTATCCGTGCGTGTGGGTGCGCGTTGTGTTTAATGACTCAGGAGGGTTCCTGCACATAGCTTCACACATCACGGCCCTGTTGCATTACGGGAGCCGATTGATGGGAATTTGGTGCCGGAGAGTGTGAGATCAGAGCATCCATCACTTCTGTGTTATTGCTGGTGTACGAGCTCAGTGGGGCAAGAAGAAGAACACATCTTGTTTCTATAAAACGGCGTGTCTTACAGAATTCTCCGGTTTTTTATGTTTCAGCCATTTAGCTGACACTCTGACCTGGGGTGAAAAACACCTTAGTTTTAGATAAGCAACACCGGAAAACAGAAGAGCAAGGGTGAAGGACTTAAAACCCTGCAGTTAAGTGAGTAAACTTTCACAGTAGGAACAAGGTGTTTTACAGAGGGGAGAACAGAAAACCCCCAAAATTTAACGTTAGAAAATCAAGGAAACAGGTGATTTTTAAGATTGGTTGTGTTTTACAGGGAATGTAACTGTAATAATGTGATGGTGAGAAGCCAGTGAGGGATCAGTGTATTCGCTTGTACTGGTTGGTCTGGGTGCCCTCACAGTTGGCAGGTTGGAACTTTGGGGGGTATTTGCGAGGAACCATGAACCTCCCACATGTTACGACCTCCAAGCTAAGCTAATTAAAACGAGAAGAGACAAGATTAGCATTCACATGCTAATCAGGACGTGCATGCATTTATGCTGCACGTCCTGGGACAAAAGTTTGTCTTTTCGACCGACGTTAAAATCTCCTTCTTTGAATGTTAATGCGCAGGAGTGTGTTCTCGTCTATGTGCTTACAGGGTGTAACTGAACATATTTACCACGATGGAGTCAAAAAGATTTTTGAAAGTTTTTTTTTTTAAAATGTGGAAAAGATCAACATTTACACACTGGTGAGCAAAGCTGACAGCTGAAGTAATTGTCTCAGATCTTTTTAATAGCTGCCGTGGACATGCTATGTAATTATAGACATGTTAGCTGTCACGGCGATTACGGGCTGTACATCACTGTCTCTGTGAGTGTGTGTGTTGCCGAGACTTGTGTATTCTGTCCATGGTCCATGACAGCGAGCGTGAGTGACGGCGTGCCTGCGCCCGGTTTGGCGGTGCAGCGATCCGTGCACGCCTGTGTAACGGTGTGCGTCGCCTGCGTCGTGTCGGATGTTTAAATGACAGGGAAGCGACTCCTTGGCAGCCAAACGTGTCCGGGCTCCAAGTCCACGACATCTTGTGCATTAATTACACTGATATGTGCAGATAAACAGGCTGCGGGAATGACGTCGCCTGAAAAAAGCAGTTGGTTGATTTAACTGCTATACAAGCCTCTCCTATAGGTACCGGAAACTGTTTGTTTTTTGTTTTTCGTTTTTTTTTTTTTTTGAACCACAAGGGGGCAGAGTTTAAAATGCTATGGAGACAATATTACCAAGACAGTTCTCACTGGGGATGAACAAAGGGTCAGAATGAGAGGGTATTATTTTGATTAATCAACCGCATATTTGAAATCACAATGGTAATTTGATTATGTGGTGACGTAATGACAGTTGTTAATGTTTATCTCCAGTGAATTTTATAGCACCACGTCTGCTTCTGTGCCTACTGTTTTTTTTTTTTTTTTGTTTGTTTTTTTCTGTGGCGATTGATAAATGTAGTAAATGTCAGAGTGACTTTTCATCTGGACAGAAATGTCTCCCTCTGGCTACTGGTGTACAAGCATAAAAGGAACCTCAAAACAACTTCCATAAATACATGTAATTCGCATTATGGTCCATGAGCACCAAATGCACTGTATTCCTCTGGGGCCAGGTAAGTCACTGTCACTGAATCTTTGATGACGACCCTTGTTTGAAGCTGCTCTGTGCTGTTTTTAAGCTCAGAGCCTGTGATCTGGATCAAAGACCGAGATTACCGAGCGCCATTAGCGTGTCATTGCACCGATGCATTACATCTCATGCGTAATTTTCTTTTTTCTGTCTTTGTATATTGTTTTCAAGTTCAGCTCTCTACAACCCATCTCTGCTCACCCAAGCTGCTCTTAGAAGTCTTACAAAGTCTTAAAAGTTGTTCCCCTCTTCATCTCATTTTTTACTTTCCAGTGACCTTTCACTGCTCACTCTTGGATCTTAAGGCAGAAACCTGCTCCATAACAGGGCTTTGGTTCTAATCTACAATATGTTGCTACACGTGGAGTAGTCTTTGCCACACACAGGCACACGCCACAGGATAGCTTGGCTTTTCTGGGTACTTTCTACTAAATTACTAGTTACATACTGTTCCTTTACAAAAAAAAAAAAAAAATCTGAATTCAACTGGCATTACTTTAAAGTTTCGGAAAGTTAGAAAATGACAGACGCCGTGAGTGGACGAGTGTCGAAAACATTCACTTTGGCTCCACACGCGCAGACAAAAAAAAAAAAATTCACTCCAATAACATTGGTGTTTATGCTCGACCATGGCCATGTCTTCCCGTTGTGTCAGTGGCTGATAGAGAGCAGGACAAGGAGAAACAAAAAAAAAACAACCAACAACCCAGTAACAAAAACAACAACAACAACAACAAAAAACGATTTCTATGGATGTTTTGGAGTTTGCTTCAAGGAGTCCTAAGATAATTCAGGTTTTAGAATGATGTATTTTAAAAATATCTGAATAGAGATTTTTAAAATTGTGCTTGTTGTTTTCTTTAGACACAGTGAGTCTGTTATGATTTTAATGCAGGTTTCTATTTAAATCATAGACAAGACCTCAAAAATATGTTTTTCCAGCTTTTCCTTTTCTACCAAATTTAGACGTGGATGGACATACAGATGTCTTTTCAACGACCGCAAGCAGACGTCTCTTCAGCTTTCACTTTCCAAACAGAACTGAAGGCAGACATCAGACAAAGAAATCTTTTTAAGGTCTTCTCAACAACATCTTGCTGCGCGGGTCACGACTGCCTACAGCCCTTGTACGCTACATGCAAAATAGATAAATCGATCGATCAATCAAACCTGAGAAGCGAGCAGGTGGCGGCATCATTACACAATATCGTGTGATAGCAAAGAAAACAAAAGGCTGATACATTCAACCTATGTACGCACAGAAGTTGAAGGTTCCTGTAAGTCCGAAAACGGAAATGGAGGCTGAACAAACCGATGCTTTAGAGAGCCTGCGATTCAGCAGAAATCAGCGTCATGAAGTCAAATTCTGAGCCAACAGAGGGGACGAACCTCACGTCCGGTAAATGCGTCACTGTTGGCTGCAGATGTCGACGCCAAGGTAGGACACTGCGCCCCGGGAAAGCCACAAAAGCGAGCGAACCCCGCAGCAAATGACGAATGTAAACAGCTAGGCATGCATGCATGTCACAAACAGGAACAGAAGCAGCGTGTTTAGCTTTCACAGTGAAGTCGTCACTGTGGCACGGACACCCTGAAGTCTTTTTAATCTTGGTTACAGCTTAAGGATGAAGCATGTCATGTGCTGTACAGTGTGCAAAAGCCCTTGAGGTAAATTTGAGAAAAAAAGTCCTTCGGGTCTCTGTATTATTGGAATCCATTGCAACTGATGTGAATTCAGGCTGACCAAAGCCACAGAGCAGATAACCAACTGTTAGAGGAATATTAGCGGCACTGGCAGCTGACATCTTGGTGAATACGCTTCTCGCCGGGACTCCGATTTACACCGGTCCCGTGTGCATGAAATATGAACGCAGTGACCGCTTCCGGACTCTAGCTCCAGAGTTAGTGCACGGACGGGAGAGTGGTATCGATCTTCTCAGCTCTCCCTCAACAATCGTCATAGCTGAACAGAAGAGGAGGAATGTGTGTGCCAGATAATAGAGCATATGCATAACTGCACATTCCTACACACACATGCGAAAGATTATTGTACACACACACACACACACACACACACCTTTCCTCATGCCAGCGACCTTGCATCACTCTCTGCAGAGTTATAAGACCTTCATAGTTGTGCAGCACGCCAGATCAATACATTTATTAATGAGCGCTGCTAACTGTGGTCTGCTCACCAAACAGCATCCTTGAATCTAATGAACTAGTCATTGTGTATTCGCGACCTTGATGGATTCTTAATTCAGTCAAGTAGAGTGAGCATCAAACCGTCTCTTCCACCTCCCACGACATCGCTGAATAATTAAACCCTGCTTTCCAAGATGAACGTCACGCGGCGGGAGGAGAGGTGGAGCGATGATGGCGGGGAGAGGAAGATGGTGGGGAAGGGTTAGGGGGTTCCGGGTGGGGGCGAGGGGGGAGGAAGGAGTCGCCATTTTGGACAAGTTTTCTTTCTGCTTTTCACTTTTCTAAAGTGGTTTAATTTGTGGATTTTTTTGCTTTTGCTTTTGCTTTTCTACAAAGAGCGAGTTTCACTCGGGAGGTGGAATTCACAAAAGAGCACGAGACCTTAATGTGAGACTGAAACGCAGACAGGAGAAGGTTTGCACTCTCGTGTGCTGAGGGACTTACATTTCTGCAATTTTCAATTTTCCCAACATATCATGACATTTTACATTTCTGCCTTTCGTGGCAGCCATTCATTTCTGTTTATTCATAAGATTTCGTACATTACGGTATATAAGATAAACTTGCAGAGACGTGAAACTTCATTTTTTTAAGATCATCAACCACAGTAAAAATAAGCATTATTGTTCCATTTTAATTCCGTTGAAGCCCATTTCTGCCAAGAAAAGAAAAGAACAAAGGAAACAGGACAAATTAGGCATGATTGTAATAAAAAAAAAAAAATATATATATATATATATATATATATAAAAATATATATATTCATGTTAAGTCAAGACTTTGACTTACTTCATATGAAACAGTAACTCATAATTTTGACTCACCATCTCAGAAGTTTGTATCTAATAATTTTGACTTACCATGAGTATTTTTATTTTTCATTATGCATAACTTTATCAAATTTGTTTCTTTTCCAAGCAGAAATAAGCCTCCACATTGTGCAGTTAACGACACGGAGTTGAAGATTAACAACGACTGACTAATAATGACGGTATTGTATGCAAATCCTCCGCCATTTCCCACCACCGTTTCTAGGCTGTCCACAAACGTGGTACAACATGTCGGTTGACTGCCCATTCTGAGACAGATTTGATACATAAAAGATGGACTCTCCAAACTAACAAGGTTTGGGATTCAACCAAGGGTTGTTTTTTAATCTTCTGTTTGGCTTTGGTTTTAAATTTAATTGACTCAGTAGCATGTTTTATTCAGATAGAGGGAGAATGGCAGGAAAGGTAGGGTAGACCCAGGCATTTGGACATCTGCACTGACGTGGGACTCTGAGTCAAACTAACCCAGTTGGTGTGATTAGGGACGCCACCGCTGAACCGTGGGCACGTTGCAGACAGAGTGGTGGATTTTGTCTCTTGAAGAAGGAACGTGGAGTCACTTGTGTTATGGTGTTAAGGGGGCCGACATAATGTCTAACTTGCCGCTTTTTGGAAGTCTTCCGGCTGTTGGGAATAATCAGTGTGAGAATGAAAGGCGGTTTGCAGGACGCAAGGATCTGAACTTCATCGTGTTTGACCGCAGCCCAAACTAACGGTCTGTCTTGCCATGTTATTCTGAAAACTCTAAGGGGATCTGCTGTTGGTGATGATTTAATGGGGCGGCTCTGTGGTCAGAACATATTTTTTAGATCTAGATCTCAGTACTTGTTAACATCTCTGCTTGGCAGGTGACACTCAGGTCTGCCCTGCCTACAATGCTGGCCTAAGCAGCTGTTTTGAGTCAAAGAGCTTAAGGCAGAATCAGCCTTGGCTGGAAATGAAACTCTCCTGTAGAGAGGATGAACAACTGTGTTAGAAAAATGTTCTGGTTCTCTGGTAAAAAAGTCAAAAGTGTCCGTGGGCATAAAAATTGAGAGAGAGAAATTAATTAAGACTCTCAAGGTGTGTTAAACCAAAAAGCCCATTACTTGGCTTAAAAGCCCTGCTGAGGCTGAGGCTCATGGGTATTGTAGTATTTAGAGCCGTCCGCCATACCCAACTCATGGAAAAAAAAACCTTAATTATTCAGCAAAAAAAAAAAAAAAGAAAAAAAAAATGAAAAATATATAATAAATATAATAAATGGCGTTTCTTGTTTTTAAAAAAAAAAAAAGATGTGCACAGCATTGGTGTAGAAAGCAGGTTTCCATAATGTCGTAACAGCTTCTACTACTGTTAAGAAATAAAGCAGCTGCTGCAAACCTGTGTACTTACTGTTTAAAGCTGAATTTGAATGCTACACAGATCCTTGACCTTTTCTGTAACCGTACGCCACTTTTTTATAGAAAACTCTGGCAGCCAACGTGGCACAAACTCGACGGAAGCGAAACAGCAGCTAGTAGCAGTGATAGTGCTAAACGGGGCTATGAACGGATTTGGCGGCCGAGAGAAACGAGCTGTGTGTGTCCAAAAACATCAGCTGAGAGCAGGGGCTGAACCCAGAAGCACAGGCGACGCCCTCACACAATTTAGGTGAACACCAAAAAAAATGAACTTTGTACGAAAATCCTGCCCTTTCCTCAAAATATACCAGACACCGGATGCCTGCCCAATGCAATGCAAATGCAAAAACCTACTAGAGATGGCTGCAGTGTGTGAGCAGACACCTTGTTCAAAACGTGTCAATACAGGATTTAATCAGGATTATTGATCGGCCGCACAGGATCATGAAAAAAAGAGAAGACTCACCTTTTGTTTTTTTTCAAAAAAATACCATAAGCATGACACAACATGACACATCCATCCAAAGCTGCCGGTTGTGTTGTTCTCTCCTGTCGCCGATTCATTCCCAGGACTGAAACTCTAAACGCACGTCAAACACGGAGCCCTGGCAGTATTCAGCTAACAGGCTTAAACACACAGTAACATCGTGAGCTGTCTGACCTTGAAACACTTATTCCTGCAGTTTCAGTGTAAAACCTTCCACGGCCTCCGTAAATTCACAGAGCTCTGACCCGATCACTGGAGCCAACAGCTGATCCTGACCTGGCAGGTCTCCTTCTAGAGATGATGAACATTTTATGCTCATCACTTTCTTTATTTGTGCAGTTTTAGGCACAAAAACTACTTTTCACTTAGCCCCCAGCGATTCGGGGTCACCTTCTAACCCCTGTCTGCACATGCATCTCGCTGATGATGTCGCATGGATCGCATCTATAGGATCGCTATATTGTCCAGGAGAGGTAACCATGGCGACGGTGCTGAAATCACAGGCTACGGTACCATAAAGATGGAACACAAACCTAAGCCTGGGTTAAACTGACCACAAATATGGTACTAAACCGCGTGTCTTTTTGTCTTCAGAAAGTGGGAGAACACACAACACGGCATCCTGGACTTGTGCGTCAGGACACGTTCGGGCCTTCATGCTCGCTCTAGTGCAACACACACCCGCGGAGTCTCGCTGTGCGTCAGCTCTGCAGGATATGCAGCTGCATTTCCCAGCGACAACACGTGTCAACTCGGCAGCGAAAACAAGAAAGTCTGTCACAAGCGCTCCCCGGACCGGCACATCTCGGCTACCGCACCTGACCGCCTCTTCTGTCGGTATGGCGCGTCTGGTGCGTGCGCCAGGCCTCGAACATCGCGCACCGTGCGATGCAACTGCCGTATATCGTTTACATTTTACAGGAGCATCTGTGGCTCATGTTGCGATAACGATTCTCTTTATCCATAAAACAGTTTTAAACCAAGTTGAGTTCTTCACGCAAAACAACAAATTAAAAAAAAAATATTGATTGGACAAGAGTAAAAATTAAAAAATTAAAAAAATCACTTTTGGTTTTCTCTCCAGCTCTTTGCCAGAGCTCCAACTCGTCCTCAATCCCTCTGTTTCAGCTGTCTTCCCCACGGCCTAACCGAGCACATTAGACCTGTGTATTAATTGCTGAGCTGAAGCTAAGTGCAGTTCACAGTTTCCACTTCACCACTGTGACGTGCTGGTTGTTCCCATTACAGAGAGTGTTACTGCTGTCAGGGTCTGTTTACCTCACCCGAAACACACACACACACACACACCAAACACACACACACACACACACACACACACACACACACACACACACACACACACACACACACACACACACACACACACACACACACACACACACACACAAAGACACACATACATGGCCCCCAAGGCCATAGCCCTTCACAGACAAAGAGGAAGAGGCTGACATGCCCGTAGCACATAGACAGACAGAGTGTGGTGGCACGCACATAGACAGGCAGCGCTGCACTCGCTTGCAACTTCACAAACACCTGAACTAGTGATATGAACATCATTATCGTGCTTTACTCCAGTAGTAGAACGTTTGACTGCAGGTTAATCGAAACACCCTCATTTTCTACTGTAGTGCTGCACACGACGCGCACATCGCAACCGCAAACAGGCGCCAGATGCGTCGTAAACATGCCTCGAGTCATGCGCAAGTCTCCACCAACCAGGACGGAAACACAGCTACTGTAGCTGGATCAGTCTGTTGGATGTGTAAAGCCGTTTCGGTGATGACCTCTGACCTCTGGGGGGAGCCTCTGCTCAGAACAGAAGGTGGCTGTCTGTTTGCTGTCGTTCCGCCTCAACTCTGAAACAGCAGCCTCCTACCAAATCTGAGAGGAGCCTAGTCATCGCACGCCTTTAAAGAGGATCTCACTGTAAAACCAGCTTGTTTTTCTTGATTTTATATTTTGTCATTTATACTTTGCCTACTTGTTATTATAGAGTGTTTTCTCTGTTTCTTTTTTGACGTCCCATAAAAAAATTACTGCTGCCGCTGAGCTCTTTGGTGCAGAACGGTGATTTCGCTTTCATAATGATGTTCAAACTCCATCCCCCCATTTTGGTTTAAAAACCAAATGGGCCAAAACAAGCACCTCAACTGCAGGCTGCTCTGTGTGCGTTCTCTAGCTGGCACCTGTTGCCGTGCTGCTTGTGCTGCATGTGGTGTGGGAATCTCCATTGCCAAGACACATGTAAATTTGATCATGACCGTGTTCGCTCTTTGTCTGATTTTTCAGGTTTGGTTCTCTTGCAACAACAACAGATTTGTCCGTGTCTTAATACTGTCTGACTTCCCTACTGTGTCTGTGGCCCTCTGCCCCGAGGCCCCCTGGTCCCCGCTTAAGCTTAAGCTTTAATAGCAGCTTACGAAAATATAGTAAAGTTTTAAAAAAGCCAGTGTAATTTCCATAAACAGCTGGGCAGTGTATTTCTTTTTTTTAAATCAATTGTTAGTTAAACAGGAATAAATCGTGCTTTTTTTGGGGGACTAATTTCAGTGGTGGATCGACACATATTTGGTTCGCTCATGTGATGATGTGGGTATCCTGTAATTCTTAAAGGGCCCAAGAAAGAAGCCATAATTAGGAAAAAAACTTGAAAGACTAGACATGATAATACATTTGTACAATGGAAATGTTTTTTTTTAACCTGGTGCTGGAAATGATATCTGACTCCCGCCGAATTTATCTTGCGATCGCCCCCTGGGTAAGCCGGTACTGTAATTGGTAGGAACGGGCCCATTCAAACACTCAGGATGGCACACAGCAGGACGGAGGAAGCCGCTGTCGATGTCGACAGCTATTACAGCTGCAGGTTAAATCTCCCGAGCCGCCGACAGACTGAACCTGAAGCTCTCCGCAGGCCGTCGTCACCTTGAACAGCCGACCTGTTGCCCATAATACAACCTGACAGGGACCAGCAGCCCAAGAGAGAGGACGAAGCTACATAGTACAGCTACCTTCGTTTGGTTGCTACTACTTACCGCTCTCCACAAGAAGTGAAAGCCTCCATGTTCAGACAGTCAGCCCAAATTTTTTTTTTTTTTTTTTTTGGTTGTATTATACATCAAAAACCTGTCCCCGTTCTTAACTATCTCATTATATGAAACACAAAAACTACCCAAATCTACTCGGTTAGGTTCAGGAAAAGATTTGGGTTAAGATAAGCACTTCCTTAAGGTTAGAGGACCTTCGTCGCCTTGGTTACAATAGTAAACACGCGGTTAAGGTCTTGGAACGGTCATTGGTTAAAGAAACAACACTGACTATCAGTCTCAAACTAGGAACGAACAGTGGTCTTCTGTGCGAAAGTCTGTTTTGTCGACCCATCCGTCCCCCCTGACCTCATCCTCCTACTGTGGACCCTGTCGCTCTTTATACTACATCACCCGACTTCCTCCTTTGCTGCCGTCGTAATCACTACACCCGCTATGGGTCACCTGACAAATGTAACTATGGGTCGCACTAAGCTAATTGTATGGACGACCTATGGCCTCTTTTTTTTTTTTTTTTTATACAAGAGGACAGTCTTGCAATTCCAAGACAGTATTTTAAAGGAATGGTTAAACATTTTGGGAAAGATGCTTATTTAGTGTCAGGTGGACAGTTAGATGAGAACATCAATAGCATTCTCAGTTCTGTCTGTTAAATATAAGTCTACAGCCAGCAGTCAGTTAGCTTAGCTTAGCACAAAGTCTGGATAAAAGGTAAAAAAAGCTAACCAAGCCCCGTACAAAAGTAAAAACCCATCTACTAGCAGCTCTGAAGATCCCTAATTAACACGAAAGCCGCAACATAGGAAGGGACAAGACACCAGGTTAGATGCAAAACATTACTACATTTATTTACAACAAGACACAAGGGTTAAACAAGAAAACAAACGGAAAAGCTGGGTCTTGTGCCAGGAGTGTGTGAGAGAGAGAGACCGTGGGCAGAGCAAGAAGCCACTTATATAGAGCCAGCCCACACATCAGCGAGCTACGCCTAGATCACAAAGACATAGAATAGACCAACACAAAAGCAAAACAGTAACAGGACACAGAATGACAGGTCAAATTTGTTTAATCTGTACAAAAGCTGAAGTGTGAAAAAAACAATGTCCTGTTTTACCGGGGACATATGCCAACCCCCTGAAAAACCCTGTTTCCCAAAATATTAAACTATTCCTACGTCATTAGCTCTCATTGTTACCGGTGGGGTTCTGTCGTTCTTGTGCGGGGACCAGAATGTGACGTAGAATGGGTGATGCGGACATAAGCTAGTGAATATAGACGGGTGACAAATTAAAGGAAAAACCTGAAAACATGAGCATAGAGACAGGATGACAGTGCTCCCATCCACAGGGTGGGAGGGGGTCACCGAATGGTCTGACGAGTACAACGATGATGTAAAACATACGCCGTGGCCTTCGCAGTCACCAGATCTCGGCCCAGTTGGACACTTACGGGAGATTTTGGAGGGATCTGTTAGACGGCGCTCTCCGCCGTCATCACCAAAACACCAAATGAGGGGAATATCTTTCGGTGAAGAATGGTGCTCATCCCTCCAGTTCAGTCCAGAGACTCGTGGGATCAGTGCCAAGGAGCACTGACGCTGTTCTGGCGGCTTGCAATTGGCCCAACACCTTACCAAGACACTTTACGTTGGTTTTTCCTTTAGCTTGTCACCTTTCATTATATGTATTCAGCACATCAAATGTTGAAATAATGAAAAAATAAAAGAATTTGTACTTCTGGAACCCTGGACCTCAGCATAATGGAAGGAAACTCCTAGCTTTGCACACTAAATCTATACCATCTGTCAAACTAACCAAATTAATCACTTAATTAAATCCACCATAATTCATTCAAATCAGCTGCTTATGAGGGAGGGGAGGAATACCAATGACCTTTAAGTATTGTATATGTAGGGGGCACAGGAAGGGAGTGCTTACAAGACAGAAACACAACAACCCTTGAACACTAGTTTACAAAGGTTTACCAAAAAGCAATGTGCTCCTAAAGTTGTCAAGTAAACCAAAAACTGCGGTAACTAGTTGACGAAGCATTCGCACTACACGCCATTTCGTTGCTGTTCAGGAGCTTTTACTGTATCACACGACGTTTGTCTGCGGATGATATTCGCCCAGTTTGTTACGGAATTGTAGATGTAGACGTTTTGAATTCTCTGAGCACACACCCGAGCGAAGGCTCATTCCTTTCCTCGGAGACAGTAGTTAAAAATAATAATAATAAAAAAGAAAACAATCTCACTGTAAGATCCATTTAGTAAATGGTTGCTAGGTTACAGGCCCCATTGAAGATGATAAGAGTAGACCTGCCGATCGATTTTCATAATGTCAATATAATAAGCTTTTTTCTCTTCAGATCACAAGATGATAATAGCAAGAGGATCGTTATGTTAGAATAAAGCATGTTAAATAATTACCAGTTCTCTCTGTCCTTCAGCAGAGGTTAGCCAAAGTTCGGCTCTATTCTTTTCTACATCCCAACCCTGTTACCGTTGACTTTCGAGAAGAAAGAGCCTGTCTGTGTGAAAATCAATTAAATTGATGTGTTGCAGTAGGTAAGAGAATTTAAAACAGAGGTAAAATAAAGCATGAAATACAGAGTAATATTCACATTCAGGGAAATACAATACAATGAGTCCCTTTAGCTTTACTTAAAAGACAATGTGAATTTTACATTGACCCCAAGAAGTTTTACACTTGGAAGAGACAGCAAGGAAAATGTTCCAGTTATTATCCAGTCTGTCTTCAGGTATAGGTTTGTTAGATTTTCCTCATTGAGTTTCCATCTCAAATGTGGCCTACTGTACTTTAGATACATATTCACACCGTTTTTCTACGCCGCGTAGAGTTGTAAGAAACCCTTTGGGTTTAGATGATATGGCTAAACTTCGGGTTCGTTTACGACCTGTGTGATCAACTGACTACTCCTGTTCCTTGGACTCCGGGTAAGATGTTATCATAGCTGATCAAAATGATGGCCGTAACGAGGATAATAAGACGGGCCGTAAACAGAAAAAACAGCACTTTTTATTTGCGCGTTCACCCAGGGAACGACTTCCCTGTAGCTGGTGAGGGTCGAGGTTTTCAGAGAAGGTTTTCCATGGCCAGTCTTGCTGACTGGTCAGACAGGATCAACTGCCATCTCTAGTTCTTTTTAGATTGGGATCACGCCTCATTTGTCAAATGTGCTACTGCGAGTGAGGCAAAGTGAGGCCAACTTCAGACTGAAATTACCTGTGGGAAAATATTACTACGACAGCAAAACAAGAAGCGGGTGCAAATTCTGTGCAGCACTACTCATGTAATCATCATCTTATGTAACCGTACTGTTATAATATTACAGAGACAGGAATTTGTTATATCTTCAGTGGGTGTGCATTTACAGTGTTAAAGTAAGGAAAGAGCCTCTCGGTAAAAGAGTGTGTATAGGCGTGATATTGCTAGTATCAGGATCAGAGAACGACAGTTTTCCTCTGTCTCAGTCCAGATGAACTCTGATCTTCTGGAACTTCCTCTTCACTGAGAGAACAGTGGAGGTTTCTGAATCGGAGCCCTCTGATGGTGTGTGAAAGAGCTGCTTTCTCTCTGCTCAGAGCCTCAGTGCTCCTTAATCTTGCTCTGTGTGTGTTGGGCCTGGGCCTCAATGTGTTCTGCTGTCTGATCCCAGTTTCCTTTAACTTGTTCAAACAGCTTCAGTTTCTCTTGTAAGGGCTTCGGGGATTTCCGTAGCCCAACTCTGGGATCCCGTGCAGCTTCATCGATTGGTCTGAATCTGTGGTTGTTGTGTGTTTTGGAATGCAGACACACAACACACACTGGCTGCTGATGGTCCAGACAGAAGAGTTTGAGCTTCTCGGGGTGCAGTCTGCAGAGAAGCAGTCCCTGCAGAACCCTGCTGAAGCTCTCTGATCCCTCTCCAGTAAGGAGCTCTCGCACAGGTTCTTTAACGCCAAGTGATGTGGTGGATAACTCTGCGGAGATATTTGCTGACAGACTGCACACACCTCCCATAGTTTCTCTCTCCACCATCCCTGCAGACAGTCTTTACAGAAGCTGTGGCTGCATGACAGGACAACAGGATCTTTAAAGACGTCATGGCAGACAGGAGGGGAGAGCTCCCCCTGTGATACTGAAGACATTTTCTCTCTGAGTGAAGATGGAAACACAGCAGGTACACAGATGTAGTCATTTCACTCCCTCCATTTTAGAACAACCTGAAAGTACTTGCGCTTTTTTAACCATTTTTTTTTTCTTGGCTTTCATCCACTTTTCCAGTATTCCAGGACTCACTGTATTCCCAGTGATCCTTCCCGTCTCTCTTTTCCCCCAGTAGGTGTCTCGGCTTTGAGTGTCTTTGCCTCTTCTCAGTGAAAGAACAAAAAAATCTGCATTTCGTGGTTTTCTCTTATGTCAGGTGAGTCAGGTAAGTCTTGGGTTGACTTTATTGACTTTCTGTCCTAACTGGCTTGTATTTGATTTAAATATTGAAAAGGAATAGATTTGTAGATAATTTGTTGTATGGCTTCCTATTCAAATGTGTCATTGCTGTCAAATATAAGGATGAAGCCGCAGCTCTCACGATACAACTATAGAGTACATGATACCCCTGTAGAGTACTTTTAGTTTAACTTTCTTTTTTTTGTAGAAATTTTACCATAACTCCCTTATTAAATTTCCACTCTCTCCCTATGTTATGAAAATAATTTGGCACACTCTTGAAACCTAACAGAACTTTCTTGTCCATCGTAGTGGACATAATGTGACCATCATTTTTTATCAAAGCAATATTGTTGTTGTAAGATAATGCAGTCTCTTCAAATCAATCCTCGCCTTAACTGCATTAGCATTCAACTATAATGGAACCCTGAAGAAAATAAATGCACTCAAATGCATTCACTGTGATTTATTACAGAACACAAGAACATTTTAATACTAAAACGAATAAAGTGAAAACATTTATAAAATGGAATAAGAGTAAATCACAAAGGAGCTAAATATGTACAATTTGTTCCTTGGGTAGTGCTTAAGGAAACACTACGGATACATTAAAATCAAAAGGGTTCATCCTCTGAGGAGCATGAATGCACTGAGCAACTGTCACGGCAATTTGGCCAGTTTGATTATGATTATATGTGTAAACAGCCGACATTTTGGCCCAAGAGTGGCAGAAGAGGACCAAAATGGAAAATGGTTCGTCCTCTTGGGAGCATGAATGCATTCCATAAATCCTATGGCTGTATGTCCACTCGGTTTTCATTTTTCTTTTTTAAAAGGCAACAAAATGTGCAAAATGTGGGAGGTTGGGAATATGGAATGGAACATGCTCCATATATCCTATGGCTATCTGTCCTCTCTCTTTTCATTTTTTCTCATATAAAGACCAAGGAAATGTGCCCTGAGGATGGTGCTTGAGGAAAGGTCACAGGGTCTTTAAAAACAGAAGAGCTCATCCTGTTGGTGAGATAAAAAATCCAGAGCAAATTCATTCAATCTGGCAGGTAGTTGTTAAGATATCACGCTTGTGACTGAAGTTTGGGAGGGACTGACTGGCATGCTTGGACTTCTGTATTCAATTATAATCCAAACAGGTAAGAAAAAAGCTCTGTACTTTAACTGTGACAAAGACTTGGGTAAAAACATTAGAGCTGAATGTCAGTTTGGGTTTGGTGACTGGTCTCTCAGGAAAAACTGCCAGCTCCACATTCTTTCAGTTTATGATCAAATCTAATACATCAGATGGGTTATAGCAAGTGATACAGTGTAAAACCGAAGCCTTGTCCACATTGACCCAAGGCGAAAGAAAGGTACACAAGTATATTATCTGACAGTACAACAATTGATGGGAGTAATTAGTATACTTTTCTGTATTGAGTAGTATAGTTGAGGAACCTACCAAGATGAATAATAACACCGTGCAGTATTCATTGTCGATGTATGTGTGTTCTCTTCTTAATGATAGTTTAAAAGTGATAAAATATTCCAAAGACAGAGGCTGTATTTATTTCTCAGACATTTAATTTAGTAAAGATTTTGTTCGAAATGAAAACTTATCATGCATACAGTAAGATCTTTATAAACCCATACACTGTAAATTAAAAAGTTTATAGTGATTTGATAACAAAACATGTACATCATCCACAACACAAATCCTCTTTACATTTAATGGAAAGCTTTCCTACCATGTGCAAGCTCAAAACGACAGCATTTAAAATTCCCAACATATTAAATGCATGCTGGTTTACTGGCCCCCGTCACCGCCATTGTAATCATGACTGTACGTAGTATAATTCCATTTGTGAAATTTATTCCAGATTGTTGTCAAAATTATACAGAACTCCACCCTCATTCTCTGGAGAGGCAAATTAATCTTTTGAGTGCTGTACTCTGAACTCTGCATTAATCAAAACAGTGTTCAACTGAAAGGCCACCAACTGCTACTGTACACTTTGCTTTCTGTAGAGTCCTTCACTGGTAATATTTTCAGTGGCAATTTTCCATTAGTGTTTAAGTAGGGAAACAACTTGTCACTGAAAGTGTGTATGAAGGTGTGTATGTGTGTGTTAGTATCAGGATCAGAGAATGACAGTTTTCCTCTGTTCCAGTCCAGATGAACCCTGATCCTCTGGAGCTTCTTCTTCAATGATACAACAGTGTCTGGACCTGGTAGTGAGCATGCTGTGTATTCGTTTTGATAATACAGTATTCTCCATAATCCAGACTGTAAGGCCATGTCTCCCTTCTTCTGGACAGACTCTGCTGCCACACCCAGAACCCAGGCTGGACTGTCTCCAACCTCAACCTCCCAGCTTTGAATCCCTGAGTTAAAGCCCTCAGAAGCCAGGACAGAGATGAAGGAATCAAACCTCTCTGGATTGTCAGGAATTTTCTGTTTCTCCCCGAATCTCACACTGGTCAGATCTTCAGACAGGATAAATTCTGGATGAGCAGAGTTTGGATCCAGAATCACAGGAGTGTAGGAGACCATCTCTTTCATCTTGTTCCAGATGTTGAAGGTCAGGTTGCCCAGATGTTTGGCCACGTCTATCAGAGCTCTCGAGACCAGCTGTGGATCATCCAGCAGGGGGCGCTGCTGGGCTCTTTCCACTGCAGCCTTGTAGTTCTGCAGGAATGAGACGTCTTCAGCTCTCAGCTCCTCCTCTGTGGCTCTGGTTGTGTCTGAAAGAGCTGCTATCTCTCTGCTCAGAGCCTCAATCTCCTCCTTCATCATCTGACTCTTCAGCTCCTCTTCCTCCCTCAGAGCAGCGTTCCTGGCCTCCTCTTCCTCTTGTAGGAACTGGCGGAGCTTCTTAAAATGCTCCTTAATCTGTCTCTCTGTGTGTTGGGCCTGGACCTTAATGTGTTTTGCTGTCTGATCACAGTTTCCGTTAACTTGTTTAAAAACCTTCAATTTGTCTTTTACTGGTTTCAGGTGCTTCCGGAGCTCCTCTCTGTGATCCTGTGCAGCTTCATCGATGGGTCTGAATCTGTGGTTGTTGTGTGTCACTGAATCTCTGCAGACGAGACACACTGGCTGCTGATGGTCCAGACAGAAGAGTTTGAGTTTCTCGGAGTGCAGACTGCAGAGAGACCCAGACCCTGCTGAAGCTCTCTGATCCCTCTCCAGTAAGAAGCTCTCACACAGGTTCTTTAACACCAAATTACGAGGTGGTTCCCCCAGTATAGATCTTCTCCTACAAACCGGACACTCGTGTGTTTGTTTCTCCCTCCACCAGCTCTTCAGACAGTCTTTACAGAAGCTGTGGCTGCATGACAGGACAACAGGATCTACGAAGATGTCATGGCAGACAGGACAGGAGAGATCCTCCTCAGTTCGTGAAGCCATTTTCTTTGTGTAGACAGAAGAAAAGCAGACACCCGGTTAAAACTGATACTGAATCAATCACTTTATAGTATCATGACCTTTTTTCCCCTTCTCCTTTAGGTGACGTTTTCCTAAGATTCCATCCAATCCAGTACTCCCAGTATTCCCTCCTGTCTTTTCTCTTCCTTAGTGGACGTTGTGATTTTATTCTGATGATGAATCTTTTCGTTTCTTGGTGTCTGTGTCTGGTGAAAAACAACAATAACCCGTATATCTTGGTTTTCCTTGGGTGAACCAGGTAAGGGGTGGAGCTTTGTCATGCCCTTTATTTTTTTTTGCTCAGCTATTAACTCTACATACCAGGGGTGAGCTGTTATCATTCCTGCTTGTTGTCAACTATTCATTCACATCAGTTGGTTTCACTTTCCATATTACTTTTGATTTTGAAAAAGTAAAATCTAAAAGAAGAGATGTGTAGATAATCTGTGAAAAGGAGGCTTTACATACAGTTCACATTTAGTTCTTTTTTTTTTTTTTTAGCCTTTACTTAATGATTTGTGGGCCATTGTGCCTTGATTTTAGCATTTCGTGTAAAGCATTTGTCAACACTGAAAGCATGCTTTTGAGCTATGTTTTCAAATTAAGTTGTTTCAGAAGGAAGCAGGCTCTGGTTTAGAGCATTTAGAACGAAAACTACGACTAAAATACTGTATTGGTAAACAACCTTTCTTCCACAACAAACACTGAGACAAAACTAAAGAGAAAGTAACCTTTGAAATGAAAAAAATCTACGACAAATGAACAGTTTGTGTTAACTACGATACACTGTGAAAAGAAAAGTTAGTGTACGAGCTGCCTTTAAATTTAAAGTTGACTGAATTTAAGAAGATAAGTTGAGGTAACTTTGTAATGATTCAAAAAATATAAGCTTTTCTAGTCAAATAAAATTGATATTAATTAAGTTGTATATAAATCCTTTAGTTTACGTAATTTAATCACAATTCAGTTTCTCTAAAATTCAACACAATCTTTCTTTAAACTGGAATTCCAAAGCTGAAAAAAACTTGATTTACAGTTCAGTCTACCTACAACATCTACACCGTAAATCATCTTAATTTGGTTCAATTTAGAAACGTAAGTTGCCTAAGAAACTGTGTGCTCAGGATTAGTATAACACATCACCCCACTGCCCAAAATATCAGCACTAATGAGCAGCATCTTGAATTTCGGTGACGTTATGTGTCTGCCAGTATTGTTAGCTAACATTACAGGTTCAAGTAAAGAAGAAGTTTAAGATTTATGGACTGAATTGACCTACAATCTCACTGAAAAGTAGAAAAAAATAAGTGAAATGAAAATGAAACGTGCACGGCACAAATGAGACTTGAAATTAAAATGACCAAGACGTGTCTAAAACTAACACGTTTGATTATCAAGACTGAACTCAGTCAAAATCAGGTGCAAAATTCTCTGATTCAGAATTTATTCATCCATAATAGACTAGAGCAAACCCTTTGATTTAACATTAAAATTGCACTGGCTTCTTTAATTCTGCCAATAAATTAAACCACTGGTTGGATTAAACACTGTATCGTTACCGTATCTCAGCGTGTTCCTGCACCTGCTGATCCGGGGATAACACCCAGGTGAGGCAATGTTATCATCGGCGCAACCTATCGATCTGGGTGCGTTATCATTTGTCAGGACGGCGCTTGGCATTGATAAGGCTTCAGGATTGGCTACATTAGATGCCGGCTATCGATCCACCCTTCTTTCTAATTGAATACACACACTCATGGGTATTGATAACGAAGAGCTATAATTTGATACAACAGCGGCGGGTATCGATCGGTGAATCTTATAATGTTATCAAGTGGTGGGGAGTATTGATAAATGTGATAGGAAGGTATTGATATCTCTGCAGGTTCAACAAGGGGAGGTCAACAGAGACAGTCACGACAGTGTGTGTGTGTGTGTGTGTGTGTGTGTGTGTGTGTGTGACTCGTCTTTCTTTCTTCTGGGACATCTGTTCTATGTTCTGGTGCTGGATAATACAGTTAATTCTCAAATAAAAGCCGGACTGCGACTTGCATGAACGAATAAACAACAGATTAGACTCAGTGAGGGGGTGGAATTTTCGACTGTTGAGGCTCCGTCTCATCAGCATTCGAAGCTGGGAAATTTCACGGTGAAATCTGATCATTTCAGCGAATCGGTGGAGTCCCTCGCGGGGGCACAGCACACGCATGCAAATTTTTCACATCAAGTTCAACTTTGGTGAAGTTCAGACGGCAGGTTTGCACTGTTGACCAATAGAAAGCCACCTCCACTGTGCTGCTCTCTGAGAGAACGGAGAGCTGGAGAATCCAAAATGGAGGGAGCTATTAGCTCCATTGGATAATTATTGGCTCTGTTGCTCCATCTACTTGGATTTAACTCTTCTTTGTCTTTATAAGAGAGGAGCTGATGGTACATGCCTTTTGAATGAACTCTGTGAACTTTTGTCCCGTTACTACACAAGCAGCCAGGCTTGCTAATGTACTGTTAATGCTAGTTAACTGACATTTAGCAAACTGCCCGACCTCGTAATGGCATTACGTAGAATTCTGAGAGTAAAGCAGGAGGTCAGTAATCTCTCCCATGAGTAACGCCATCGTATGGGAGCAGTATGAATGAAAAGATGTGAAAGAGGTAAAGAGGGGAGGTAAAGAGGTACGGTGGCTACTGGAGTCTTTATATTTTGTTTTGGTACTGGAGCTGATGACTGGCAGTCACATAATGTGACAAGCTGATTCCAACTGCTTCAAAGCTTCAGTTCATTTCACAGCTAAACCCAAATTCCCAGTGGAAGCAAGGCGTCGGTCCTGTTCAGATTTACATTAGCGCCGAGGGGGGAAAACAGGCCCCTCGTTTATTTCAATGAGAACAAAGTGAAGGCCTTAAGGAGAGGACTCCATCAAGTTAAAAAGCGGCCGTCCGGCAAAAGAGTGGCTGACCTTTTGCCACAATATAATGTGACGTCATCCCCGGTGAATTACTCTGTAACGTGAACGGCATAATTCGCCCGTTTATCATCCAATCGTCAAGACGGAGGATAAGATGAATGTCACGGTAATAACTTTATAAAGCTGTAAATTTCTTCTCCATACATTACACGCCGCCGTGCAGTGTAAAGGCATTTGATAAGCGGTCAAACTGATGAATTAATAACTCAAACCGGAGAATCGCCGGAGCATGTTCATCGCCACACTGGTGCAAAACGCCCACGTCTGCTGTCCTGGGCTGGTCTCCTGCAGCTTCACTCAAGCCTCTCCTCGTCCCACGTAAACCGATATAAAAACACCACAGCAGAGGTGTCAAAAGCAATTTTACTCACTGTAACTTTAGCAATAGCCAAATTTTAGGACCTATAAAAAACAGTAAACACAGAGAAACTTTACCCCCTTCCCCAGATGAGTGTGAAAATGGCCTTCTAGTGTCAAACTCTGCAAATATCCAAGCGAAGTGTCGATACACATTTTTGAGTGGCAGGAGACTGTGTTTTCAGGTGTGTATTACAGCCTCTAGTTGGGCTAGCCGCTAGAGACTTCCGTTGCTCCACCTCGGCCTCCTCTCATGTCATTTCTTCCTCCTCTCTCTTACCTCTCTCTGCCTCTTCCCTTTGCACGCCGTCTCGTCTACAGTTGACCCCGTACGTCGATAAATGCATTCATTTCTGTCCCAGCTCAATAATTTTCCTCTCTCCGTCTGTTATGTTGAGCAGGGGCTTTTACTCAGAATAAATGACACCTCACGTCTCCCCGCCGTCGCCCGGGATGGAGAGAAGAGCAGCAGCCGGGTCCGGACCAAACCGGACGGATCGAGCAAGTAAATCAGTCAGTCAATTCTTCCCATTGATCTGCTGGCTTCTGGGAAGTGTCGCTGTCTAGGAAAAGATGATGCACAACGTGATTCATGAAAAAAACGCTAAGAAGAAACTGGTGCGATAGAAGTAGGTGTAGAAGCAAATACTAAAAAACAGTGAGTGAGGAGTGTGTGAGTTTGTGTGCGAGAGAGAACAGAGACGCAAAGGGAGAGAATTTAACTTGCATTATACTCCAGAGCTGATATGGAGACACTGAAATGTGTGTGTGTGTGTGTGTGTGTGTGTGTGTGTGTGTGTGTGTGTGTGTGTGTGTGTGTGTGTGTGTGTGTGTGCCTGTGTGTGTGTCAGACTACCTGGAAGCTCTTATAGAAAGAGGTGAAATAGCGGGCAGACCACCATTCTGGAACAACCAAAGAAAAGATGTAGAACGAGAAAGGATTTGACAGACAGACAAAGAGGAAGAGAGAGATGGGGGAGAGAGAGAGAGAAGATAAAAAGAGTGAGAGGGAAGAACAGAGAGGGAGAGAAAGAGAGACAGGGAGGGAGGGATGAAAGATGAGGAGTGGTGACAAGGTGAAGAGAGGAGAGCAGACAAGCTGCCACTGACATTCACGTCCAAGACAACGGCTTGGCCCTGCCACCAAAGCTTACACACACACACACACACACACACACACACACACACACACACACACACACACACACACACACACACAGTTTTAAGGTTTAGATCTGCTCTCACAGATGACAGTCGGACAACGTGTCGTCCACCATGTCAAGAAAGCCAAGTGGTGCTTCTTTTGGAGCAGGTACCTTTGAAAGTAGGGTGAGAATCCAGTCGTCATGGTAACAACCAGATGCTGTATGCGTAAGCCTCATATGAAAATGGCCCAATTTACTATTTACACACTCACTGAGATTAGTTGAACTTTAACTAAATAAAATATTGGTTTCACCTGAGGTAAAGCTCAGGTTTGGGCCATTTTTACCTGAAGTCTGAACGTTACAGTAACGTGTTACCTTCACCATTAAAAAGGACAAAAGAAGAAAAGGCAAAGGGGATTAGAGAAAAGCGAGAGAGAAGAATATGAGACACAACCATGGCTATTCAAACCGAAGGGGTGGCAACTCTCCAGCTTATTTTAGGTCGGAGAATATAAACAGTATTGTTGTTGGTTTTTTTTTCCTGCTCTTTGTTCATAAAATAATAAGATGATAAAATAATCAGACCTTATCCAACCTCCCCTTCTTTTGTCTTTTCAACTCCCTCCAAATAATAGCTGGATTTAAATACAGCTTCTGCCAAGTTAAAAACAACACTCTGATGTAAAGTTTTTATATTTTAATTCATTTTCATGGATCAACATAATCTTATTTATAGAGTCACATTAAGACACCAGAATGGCACCAAGTTCCTCTTCACAGAACAAAGGACATAAACTCAGATTAAAAGCAATGTCAGGAAAAAACTAAAAACAAGCACAACAAACAGAAGGAAATGAGGTCACTGTGTGTGTGTGTGTGTGTGTGTGTGTGTGTGTGTCACAACAAACATCAGTTCTAACGTCTGTCTTATATTCTGACCTCTTTTTTGCCCCTCTCGCCTCTACCGTTAATGTTAGCATTCAGATCAAAAATGCAAAAATACTTGTTTTGTAAAAACGGAGTAAACGACTGTGTCCACCAGGCAGCTGTTTTTTTCTCACTGGAGGCGCTCATGACCTCATTTTCACAGTGCTTTTCCATCGAAGTGCTTATTGTTGCGAGGTTACAGAAGCCGTCGTCTGGCACTTCCGCATTCCTGTGTTGTGAACGTCAAGTCTCCGTAGTTTACATTTGGAGAAGTTAGCTTAAACAACGGAAGGCTGTCGCGTCCTGGCGTTAGCAGCAGTTCTCGACGGGGGCAGTGATAAACCTCTGAAAAGATGTTTTGATATCATAGGTCCTGCCCCCATCTTGATTTTGACTGGCCGGGGAAAGAGAAGTGACATTGACGGACTCGGCCGTGTTCCAAAAGTTGGACGATTTTCAACTAAAAGCGCCACGATCGCAGCAAAAAAAAAAAAGAAAAAGCTGTACGCTGAGGACGTTTTTGCACCGAGGACGCAAAAACATAAGCGATGGACATGAGATGGATGCACAAAGTGGATAGAGAGTCGATGAAGATGTTCAAGACCTAACAGACACCTGTCAGATCTATGAAATCCCACTTTAAGTGTTAGACATCAAGGTTAGGGATTTCGAAACTCATATGATATTTGTGCAAAGCTTGCTATTTCCGTGTACCTGAAACTTCCACAAACCACAGTAAGGATTTGTGCGGATCACTATATGCAAACCTCTGTCGCCTAGAAATTACGTTTATATGTTACTAAACTGTTTTCCCAGTTACACTGTGGTGACAAACCGCTGCCTGGACTATGTTCAGAAGTTTTTTTGGAGCGAATGAAGCCCCACACTTTATCTACCACACCAGAGTCACAGAGTGCAAGACTGTGTCACCAGAGACCGGGGTTCACATCCACACACATCCCTGTCTGTGGTTGGGTTTAGGCAACAAGACCACTCACAAGATTGTGACATTGGTTAAAAGTAAATAAACACACTGTGTCTGAAGTCACTGTGAAAGTTTTGTGTATTAAACCAGACCACGATCTCCTCCCGAACCTTGACCAAATGTTGCGAGTGACTAAGGCTGTGGTCACTAAAAGTGGGTATTGTGATACTGTGGATATTTTGGTGGAAACCAAAAAAAAAAACAAAAAATACGGTACATTGTCAGTGAACTTTTCACTGATGAGTCTGTAGTGTAGGTTTATCCAAATGTTGAAAGTAAGAGTTGGATTCCAGACAGGAGAATAATCAAAATCCTAAATCTGTCATTTATTATGTATATTTACATTTGCAAGTTGGAGAGGTAACCTGGATAGATGGTTACCCTTGGTACAAAAGTACACCGCACAGGGTAAAAAGAAAAGACAGCCCATCAATTTCAGGTTCATCATCAATTAAATCCTATTGTACTAAAACCACATAATATTCAAAATAAATTCACATCAATCGCATCAAAAAATGGTTATCGTTACCGATCAAACACAGAATCTCACTTGCAGATATGTTAATTAACAACATTTCCTAATTTTTTTCTAAACAGAATAGGTCATCCATTATGTTGCTTTATGTTTCCTTCAAAAAATATTTGCTGTTGTAAATAAGTTGTATATAAACGTAACTTCTAGGACACTGTGTTGATAGATGTGTTTGGCTGACCAGTCTTATAGGTTGTTCTCTGTTATTTTGAAAAAAAAAAAAAAGATGAATCCTACGATATTATTCGTGTAAGCACGAGCGATGATCAAATCTACGTGTGCCAGCTTTTCACGACTGACGCCCGACATTCGCGTACTGTATATTTCAAGCCTGTGAGATCGACAAAGTCAAGAATGCGTGTCCCATTATGGCCTGAGCTCAGCTGGCTCTGGCCCCTCCGTAGGGTTCGCCTCGACTGACAAATTAGCGAGACTCCCCAGTGTCCGGGGAGGGTAGAACTGGCCCGTCCATCGGGAAGTATTGATTATTTTATATCCACGGTGATGGGACTGGGCGTTGAAAGAACACAAGCAGCAGAGCAGGACATACAAGTGCATAAATACAGGGCAACCACAACTGATTAATCATCCGTCATATTCACTTTTACGATGCTCCTGT
Organism: Xiphias gladius; assembly: GCF_016859285.1. Taxonomy (NCBI): domain Eukaryota; kingdom Metazoa; phylum Chordata; class Actinopteri; order Istiophoriformes; family Xiphiidae; genus Xiphias; species Xiphias gladius. The sequence goes on along the minus strand of NC_053420.1, from coordinate 4,973,346 downwards.
TCGCCTGCTAGCCAAGGCTTTTTTCCGTTGACGGCTCTGTCTGTATTATTTCCCAGCCCAACTGCTTTTTCTTCGTAGCATGTGAGTATGTTGGGCCTGTCGAGCTGTTAGTCTGCGGTGTCCTGAAATGGCCAAATCACAAACCCTTTGGATTTAGGCAATAACATGGCCTTCCCTCTGGCACCACTACCAGGACAAGCTTAGGGGTTTTTTTTTTTTGCCCCAGAATCTATGAAAAGCAGTTTCGTCTCTTCATTTGATCCATCCAACGATATATTTTGTCTGGTGTGATGAACATTTCAGCCTAATTTGGCTGCTAGTGTGTTTAGACATTTAGTTTTTTGACTTGTTACTCCATGTAAACACTAAAACCAACCAAAGAGCCGTTAACCGATGAACTTTTCATTTGGTGGTTTGGCGGTGGATGAAACATGGCGGCTGTTGCCAGAAAACAGAAAACTTAAATCATTTCCAGTATCTTAGACACATCATTGTAAAAAAAAAAAAAAAAAATTGTGTCAAACTATCTGTTATGTGAAAAATAGGGGAATATCGTGTTTGTGCAGTAATGAAATAGAGAAGCATAGATTTGTAGTAATATTTAAAATGTGGGTGAAATGTAAACCAACGGTTTTTTTGAAAAAGATTGTCAATGGACTATAATGCTATATATATATATGTTTGTGTATATATATATATATTGTATACATATATTATACTGTACATATATATACAGTATAATATATTAATACAATCTAAATACTTTAAAAATGTGGACAAAATTCAAATCAAATGAACAGCAACAGGCTCATGAGGGAAAAACGGAAAATGTATTCATTCATATTATGTTTTTTATGAGTCTGATTTCAGATGTGTGTGTGTGTGTGTGTGTGTGTGTGTGTGTGTGTGTCCTCTGGGGAGGGTTACAGGCTGCATAATTCCTCATAAAGCAACAGCTGGAATCATGACTAAACATTGTTTGTAGACGGTCTGTCCTGACTGCGTCTGCGTGTAGTTGCACTTTTATCTTTGTGGGAACCAATTTGAGCTTTAGTCCTGGAGAGTGAGGATTTCTTTATCTTTTTTTTTCTGTATATTGTGCTGCACGAATAAACTTGAACTTGGAAGTTGGAGAGTAGAAACGGATTTTAAGTAAATAATAAGTTCATTTAAATTTAAGTTGAATTCGAATTAGAAAACAAAAAAGCTTGTTAAAAATAAATTGCCGAAATTATTTGGCATGACCCTTGAACTTCATGAACGCTGACTGATCCAAGTCCGTACATTGATGAGTCCTGGCGTTTACAAAGCCGTATACACACAGAAGGAAGCAATACGACTGTAATGAGATTCCCATGAAAGCGCCACCCAGCACCGCTGAACATCAGACGGAGCCGTCAGGTGGATGAACATAACAGGGGTTTGTGGGTTGGGTTGGAGCAAGAGGGGATTACCCAGAGCTGATATTACACACTTTAAAATTTATGATTTCCTTTTGCGAGCACTTAAAAGGGGTTGGGATTCTTGCAACAAGCTGAGCCGCAGGCAACTCCAACCAATTGAGCCATGCTGGCGCAGCAAGGTGAGGGGAAAGGCGCTGTTTGCTTCGATGATGTGCTGGTTCACGCAAACCACAGTGCGGCCCGTTGTCCGCAGCGCTTCATCTGACACCCCACGGTTGCCGTTTCTGCTTTTATCTGCATCCGCTGAGCAAGTAGCGTCAAATATGTCCACGTGTTGTCGCGAAGGCCAATCCCGCCGGGTCGGTGAAAAATACGTTGCATTTCCTATAGCTGCTTCACAATAAAAGCCTCCTGCTCTTATCCACAGCCGGAGTGGTTCAGTTTGCATCAGTAGTAACTTGGATAAACACAGCTTGGATACGGCTTAAAGCGAAGACGTGACAAGGCTGATATAACAAGAAGGCAGGAAAGGAACTAAACCACAGAGGTTCGGGTGGACGCTGTAATCTTCGATCACCAGCACAGACACGTGTGTCGAGACGGTCAGTTCAGACAAAGACTTGGCTTTGGTGTGGGGGAGGAGACCTTCACGGGTCGGCTGCCGTCTGCCCTGCTATCGATCAGGACCACAACAGAGCGGGTCGGCGTGGTTATACCTTTCTATGGAGGATGCAGTGGAAACGTGTTCACGGCTTCGCAGAGCACGGAAAAACTGAACAGAGACTAAACTGGGAAAACACAGCGAGGAAACATAAGACGGACCTCACAGCTGTTTTTAAGTATCATGTACCAAGTAAATGTATGACTCTGTGTGTGTGTGTGTGTGTTTGTGGTAAATCATCTGTTAGTCTGTTTATACAGTTCACGACCAAAGAGGCCAAGAGGCTGTGGTTAAATTTGACTGTTCCACTCAGAAACTCACATGTTTGTGTGTATGCAGCGTAGGTGTGTGTGGGCTTGTTTTATAACATTTTTTGGTTCTGAAAACCAGGAGCCCACTATACTTGTGGGGTCCGACAGCTCTGTGGGGACCAAAATGCTGGACCCCACAAGTTTAAATGGCTGTTGGAGGGTCAAGACTTGGTTTTGGTGTTAGGGTTAGGCATTTAGTTGTGACGGTTAAGGTTAGGGTAAGGGGCTAGGGAATCCATTATGACGGGTTGATGGGTTCCCGCCAACAAGGATGTGTGTGTGTGTGTGTGTGTGTGTGTGTGAGAGAGAGAGGGAGAGAGAGGGAGAGAGAGAAGGTGATTGATGCTGAGCTGACAGTGCAGTCAGACCAGAGGAGCTAAACACATTTACTCACCATTCATTTTCTTTCCAGAGGTCTCTGAGGGACACCCACACACACACACACACACACACACACACACACACACACACACACACACACACACACACACACACACACACACACACACACACACACACACACACAGTCTCAGCAATTTAAAAACAAACCAACAGCCTCTACCTCTAACTCTTTCTCTTTTATTTGTACTCTTAATTTCTACTCATTTATTTGCGTCTCCCTGATCGATTGTAGTTTGTGCTTTGACTGTTTTTCACTCTTTTTCTCAAGAGTTGATGTTTTCTCAAACTTAAATCTCACACTCAAACACGGCGTCTCTTACTCAGGCAGCACATTGCTCTCCCCCTTTTACATTTTCTCATCTCCTGGGCTCTTTACAGATAAGCGCTTCCAACACTTCAGTCCTAACAAGGGTGCTGGGATTTAGATTCGCTGCAAGAAAAAAGGCCGGGCTTCATTTGGAACAATTCAACCTTACCTTATTACACTGTGCGCGTTTCTGACTGTGTGTTCGTGCAGGACATGCTGTGTATTTGGATTTGTACTGTGCACATCCACCGTGTATGTGCAGTGGATGGATTTAGCTGGCGTCACTCAGAACGGCAGCGGTCAGGTCAGAGGAAACCGAGTCTCAATTTTAAAATATTCAGCTGCATCTCTTCGATGAACATTCAACAGCTCAGTTGAATACTGCCGTCTGATTGGCTCAAGAAGTCTGTCATCTGTGAATATCAGGCTGATGTCTGACACATGTTATGACATAATGGCCCACACTGTTCACTGAGCACAAAACTGGTGATTGTCGGTTAGAGGCTTTTGCTTTTGTCGTGAAATGCTGATTTAAATGATTACAGATTGATAAAAAAAAACAAAAAAACTACACAAAACATTTAACAGCGAGTAGCCAGCGGACATTTTGATCAAAGAAAGAAAACAAGGTGGTGTCAACTGACGTTAAAAGGCACAGTTCACACAACGTAAGGATGTGGACGTTGGATTGAAGGCAGAAATCTCAGAGGCAGACATCTCTAAACCAGGACAAGTGAAACCAAAACTGTCTGCCCCAGTAGATGCCATTTGTGTAAGTGAGAAAATATGCTGGGTGAACTGCCAGAACACAGTCCATCGGAACTCACGTCTGTGGGATTCGCCACTTTTAAAAACGTCAGTGTCGTGACACGACTCAACCAGATTCTCCCAAAAAATGTACATCCATATACTGCAATAAGGTTTAGCCACATTTATTTTGGAGGAAACATATTTTCTACCTCGATTATGTTCACTGGCAAAATATTTCCCATCCGAGGAAGTGTTACACTGTCATACGCACTGAAGTCGCAGGGAAGATGGTCGGGGTGGACAAAGTGCTCTACTCTGACAGCGGAGACCGGTTTATCTGTCCTGAGTTGCCTCCTGCGACAACGGCACCACAGAGAAAATAAAACCCAGAACATATAAGATGGATCTGCGACGAATTAGATCAAACACGATTACAGAATAATCGAAGATTACAAACCACATTCGCGACTGGATGATACAAATCACAATGGTGCGTAAACCTCAGAGTACCATGGTAAACAGAATCTGAAAGTGTGAAGGTACTGAGAGGAGACACAAGAGAAAGATGTTTGACAGACACAAGTTTTTCTGTGCTTCGAGAGAAAAACATCCCAAAAAAAAAAAAAATCATATGATATATGTAGGGAAGAGTTTGAAGGAATTTAATAGAAGGTATTAAGTGTATTTGATCATAATTAGCATATGAATTCTTGAATTATGGCCAAAAAAAGGGTTTTTGTCCCAGTGAGTCCAAGTGGACGTTTGTGCCGAATATAATTAAATTCCCGTTCCTGATATCATGCGTTCATCCTCGAGTTGAAGTGAACGTGTGCGCAAATTTGAAGACAACCCCTCAAGGCGTTCCCGAGATACCATGTTCAAGAGAATGGGACGGACGGGCGGCCCAAAAAGGATAATGCCTCCACGCCGGCGACAGCTGTGAAAAATGAAACCAAATAGAGAAAATGAAAATACAAACCAAGTCTTAGTTTATGTTTTTTTCACCAGTTGGGGCTTGAAAGAACGGAAGTTTCTGACCCAAGATATTTGGACTGATTCAGTCTTAGCACCCTGAAAATTGGTGGCAAGTAGCCAGTAAGACACTTTGGTTCACGCACCCTGTCATGTCACTGTTGACTCTGGAATATTTAATGACACCAACAGTCTTTTTCATGCAGATATCATCGGTAAACAGGTAAAACACAGTAACAATGAGCCTTTTGCAGATTCCCACTCAGATTCCCACTCACATATACGAATAGGAGACAGGGTTGTCTATCTGAACAACTCATCATCTCATCTCATAGAGCTGTGAATACCACAACACTGGGTTAATTTAAAGGACCCCAAGGGCAGCATAAATCCAGTCAAACAGCTGTTCAACATCTTTCAGGCAATTTAAAGTTTCTTCTCTAAAATGAATGTTGTATCCTTGAAAAATCTTCTGTTTGTCTGCAAACTAACTTTTTGCCAAAGCATGGCCACAATTAATACGGATTAGAGAGGGACAATGAGAAGGGCAAGGGGCAACTTTAAAGTGATTTTTCTGTTTAAAAAGTTAAAGTTAAAAAAAAAAAAAAAGGAAATTTATGGAGAATTAGATCATTCCCAGACAGGAACTGGATGTATTTATGAATACACTATAACACAGCAAAGACATTACAGGTTGATGCCTTCCAGGATTTCCTAAATATTGTCAGATGACACATTTCTGGTCAAAATTTGTATTCAGGTAACAGATCCACACCGTCGCATCTGCTCCCGTTCCCCTCGGCCCTCTGTCTCCGGCCTCCAACCTCTGTTTCTCCCCTCATTTCTTCAGACCAGCCCTCCTCCGCTCACCCGCCAGATTGTCCTCAATCTGTCCCCCTGGTTCCCGTTCACCTGTCTGCCCCGCCCATTCACGCGCATGTTCCGACTTCTCATCGGCCCTGCAGTCACCGGGTCTCTCCCCACCTGCCCCCTATTCCCCAATCAGCCTAGCACTATATATACACCTGCCTTTTATCACCAGACCTTTGTCGGTTCGTCTGTGTATGTTTCCTGAGCGTATTCCTGGTGCATCTGCTACCTGTTTCCAGTGTTTCCTTGTGAACCGGCAAGCTGCCCTCTTGTATCCGGTTGTGTGTTTCTGCTAGCTTGCCTGTCTAACCGTCTGCCTGGTTGTCCACCCGTTCTGCCTGCAAGCCTGTTTATCTCCAATTAGAGTATCTCCACTGCATCAGCCTGCCTTTGTGTGCCTGCGTTTGGGTCCTCTGCCTGTGCTGCTGTTCAGAAAGTGAGACACACACACACTGAAGTCCAGAACATGAGCATCCGCATTGTGGATAATGTGCTTTGCTGGCTGATCAGATTTATACGTGAAAGCAATGCATGTGCAGATGAAATTAATTTCCCCCCTAAGGAATCGTTAGGCCCGAACACTCTGCAAAGCAATAATTGACGGCACGTTGACACAGCTTGTCGCAGAGCTCGTCAGCAGCTCAGACATCTGCAGTTCACGACAGACATGGGCATTAGATCACATGTTCTGTTCCATGGGAGATGTACTGAATCATACGTAACACTCCTGATTAGACCACAAGATTTGGTACTGTGGTCTGATCTTCCTGTATATGGAACACAGCCAGGATGCCAGGTACTCAATACTTACACTTTGTGCTGATGTCCAATTGCGGTCCTGCGTGCTCCAAGCTGAAGGTCATTCTGCCACGTATGAATGTCCTTTTTGCTGAGATCAAGTCGGTTGCCTGACACTTAGAAACCTCACAAACACTTCAACCTAGCCCGTAAGGCAGGAGACACACCCTTTTCAGCAGTTAAAGTAACTTATCACACGAATGCATAACAAACGCACGGCAACGCGTGGAGCGTGGGGGTCGGTGGAATCGGTGGCGTAGACTGTACGTGGTGACACCAGAGCTTGAGCTAGAGCGGTGCCCACCATTATACAATACTGACAAACAACAAATGACCTAGATTAACTACATTTTTTTCTCATGAGTTACTGTTGCGCAAAGGATTTAAGGTAGTTGAATATTAAGCATTAAAGTTAATTCTTGACCTTGGACTGCCGGAGATTTTAGACGCAGTTGACATGAGGGTCTCCCGCTATATTGACTGTGAGACTGAAGAGCGGGACAGCCTTCTTCGTATTTTGTATTTGACTGATGTGATTGCTCAATAAGCATCATCTGTTTGTTCTTTTCTTCCCCGTCAGAAATTGGTCCGTCTTGTACTTTACGTGTCACTTTTGCCCTCTTCACTTGCCGACATGAATCTTAATAGCCTCGACTGCAATCAGAGCGCTCTTCGGGTAGTGTTCTTCATGGACTGGCTACGTTCACCTTGAGACGCTCTCCGCGGTTTTTCCCCTTCAGTGACGGGCAATAATCCTGCATTGAGTCTGTCCCTCATCACGGGGGTCAGCCCCCCAATTTTGAGAACAATCCGTCGCAGGCTGGAGTATTTCTATAGCAAAGGTTGCACAGACCCATGGTACTGCAGTGTTTGTACTTTTTTGACACAATATGACTTTAGTCTTTAACCTATAATTGCATCTGATGGAGAGGAACAAATAAGTATCGTTACTGAATATTGTCCTCACCTGTTCGTAGGGGTAATGACACACATGCACACACACGCACGTCTTCATGACTTCAGAGGAAATTACATTGATTTGCCTTCATTTTTTGGAGACTTACTCTAACCTTAGCCATAATTACTACTTGCCTAAACTTTACCGTAACCTTAAAACACGCCCTCACCTTAAAATGGAAAGATTTACATTGTGGGGACTCGCTTTCGGTCCCCACAAGGAAGACAAGTCCCCATAATGTGACTGTGTAAAGAGGTTTGGGTCCCCACAACATGAGTAATACCTGGACCGCACACACAGGATGCTGTCATTAATTCTTCCAGTCTCTTTCTGATGCACACACACACGTAAACACACTAGTAAGTGTATCTCTGTCACACACACTAACACGGACTATAATTCACATGCTTCCTTCATTAATTCCCTCATCAGGACACACACACACACACACACACACACACACACACACACACACACACACACACACACACACACACACACACACACACACACACACACAAACACACATACAGTGTGTGAGTGGTGTGTTGTGGCTGTATTGAAGTCTGAGGGTGAATGGTCTGGAGGGACCACTCCATTACACTGTCTGCTAGCAATTAGCACCAGTGCTAATGACAGGACAGTGACTGATGGTGCATACACACACACACACACACACACACACACACACACACACACACACACACACACACACACACACACACACACACACACAGACAAAAGCAAACTACTTCATTATCCTCTCTGCTAGCAATTAGCATTGGCAGTAATGACAGTAAACACACACACACACACACACACACACACACACACACACACACACACACACACACACACACACACACACTCAGAGCATTGCTGAGAACTTTAAAACTGGAAACACTGTCACTAAATTTATGCAGATCAATGAGCAGGGCTCTAAGCATTGGCTCTAAGTAGTAAGTGAATAATAGTTGCTTTTATTTTAAGAGTTAGACGAGAGGATTTCTATCTATCTCATGCCTGTGCGTTAAATACAGAGCTGGACTCAGGGTGTGGTTAGCCTAGCTTAGCATAAAGACTGGAAGCAGGGGGAAACAACTAGCTTGCCTCTGTCCAAAGTTCAAAGATACATCCAACAGTGCCTCCAAAGTTTCCTAATTAACAGAATCAGTGGATGCCAAACTGACAAAAGACAAGATAACGTTCTTACAGCAACCTGTTTTGTTTTTTTATGTCAATGACTTTTTAAAAATGGTGTCCAACACAGCCACAGGTGATTTTTAAATGAATAAAGAAGTTAAACTCCCCCTACACTCAAAAAATGTGTTTTGCTTATTGTTCCTTCGCGTGGATGTTTGACCTTCTCTGTGCAGAGTTTAACGCAAGGAGGCTGTTTTTTTTTTCTTTCGCATTCATCTGCTGAATGTTAATATAAATCTGATATCCACACTCCTTGACGCTTTGGTTTGGGCAGGTAATGTCCAGTGGGTCCGTCAGAGCTTGTCTGTGGCACGCTGCTGCCTCGAAATGTGGCTGTTGAGAGGGGTGAGACTGAGCCATACGGCAAATATGACGTAAAACCAAAACCGTGAGCTAAAAGAGGCTAAAAAGGCTCGGCGGAGCTGCAGAGTTGGGGACATATCTCTCCGGGTTCATCGCCCCTTTCACAATTCATGTAGTCATTGATTATTTGCTATTAGAAAATAATAGGTACAGCTTTAAAGCCATGCCGTATACTGCATTTCTCTGTAGTCGTAACTCAGCACACAAACTGAACTGCCCCTATAGATTGTAGGCTGACATGGAGGGATGCTGCATTGACCGTGCAACACAAACACATACTTGTACACACACACACACACACACACACACACACACACACACACACACACACACACACACACAGTCTCATTCGGATGCATAGACGGTACACACAAACACAGCAATAGAAATGTCACGTGTGCGCGCACACAGGCAAATCAATACTTGCTGATTGAGAAGGGCACACGGCGAGTTCTTCCCAGCGATGCAAACGAGCTTTACCAGCTCACTGACAGACTGATCACTGTGTGTGTGTGTGTGTCTTCATGCGTGTGCGCCTGTGCTCGAACTTCTTGCTTCGTGAGGACCAGTGAGTTATACTCACAGTGAGTTTACCTTACGGAGTGGGGACATTTTCGCCGCTCCCTCGCTTTCTGACGCACCTTCGAAGTGCCGCTTGAGGGTTTAAGACTTGGTTTTCGGGGTTCGGGTTGGAATCAGGTTTCAGGTCAGGGCTAGGGTACGGGGCTGGGGAATGCATTAGGTCCTCCCAAAGACAGACGTAGAGGTTTGTAACTGTGTGTGAGGGAGAGATTCCTCTCAGCACGTCAGTTGCCGAATCACTGCATGTAAACTCATCTAGGGACATTTTCAGTGGTTAAAGTGGTGAATCCATCTCGTTAGCATACAACACTCTATATTGTCACTCTATATAGTAATTTCTAAGCTACAGATACAGCGGCCCACTGTACAGTACATTTTATGGAAATTCAATCGTGAAACTTACACATTATTTGAATTATCCAGTGTGTTTGAACCAAACACAAAAAAAGTGCTGGTACTTGTACTTGTTGTATAAACTTTATACTGTTTGACAAGCCTTTATCTTATCTTTTATATAAAGTCATGTTGCTCAACCCTGTGGCCCCGGTTCACCATGATAGAGTGAAAACATGCAGAGAAACTTCTGCTGCTCGGCCGTGGAGTCTCTTGCTGAGCAAAATATGGCTTCTGCCCCTCTGTTGATCAAATCTGCTTGGTCCGTACTCACTCACTGGCTTTTGTGACAAATCCCCTCAGGCTCATTCTGAATGAATTTTCTATTTTAGTTTAGTGCTTGACTGTAAACATAACCGCCGCACTCAAGTCCGCTCGTTATTACCTTTCCGAAAAGTGTGAAAAGTGCTAACTCGTATCACACTTCCACCCAGCTTCGGTACTTGGAGGAAGCACTGCAGCGGGCCTCAAATGAATGTGCCTGGAAAGAAAAAAAAATATCAGGTCTCTAGTGGATGTGGGATTTAGTGCTTTTATTTTGGCTGAATGTTGGTACTTTCATGTATTTTAAATATCACAGCTAAAACTATGGCAAGGCTCCCAAGAATGATGGAAGACATCAGCGGAATCAGACTCAAGTATTGTGTCGGTGTCACCTCATCAGAGCAATTACAGATTGGATGGTGCTAATGAACCCCGAATGGAGTCTAATTGTAATCTCTTTTGTGGTCCGGATTTTGTAATAAAGCCTGTTGAGGTTTGGCTTAGATACGAGCCCTTCATCAATTCATAGCAAGTGACTGTGGTGTGATGCATCGGGTAAGCAAAGGCCAAAGAAATGATTAGAGATGTTAAATGGTTGAAAAATGTGTATTCAAGCCCGCAGAGTGATGTAAATATTACTTTACAATGCCAGTTTGTGTCAGTTTTTTATTTTTTTTTAAAAAACCATATAGTTTAAGGTTGTCATGCATCAGTATTCAGACAGTATTCGGCATATTAGATTGATGACTCTTTGTTTAAATGACGTGTGGAAGAGGCAAGCATCAGCTACATGGGCTTTTCTTTTTAATTATCAAATAAATTCAGTTAATCAGTCCAAGCACAAACCCACAGTCCAGATGAACTTCCTGTTCTGTCCGTCCAGTCCGACTCAAAACCTCTGCTGTCCCCTGCACAGCAAAGTTTTTCAAAACTTCTCGGCAAGCACAGAGAAGTTCAAACTGGGTGCAAAATTACTCTTTTGCCGTGCACCACAGAGGCTACACATCAGTTTTCGTAGAGTGTAGAGAGGTCAGCTGACCCCCATCATGTTTTCATGTTTTTGCTCTGGGCACCTCGATGGAAAATATTCCGACACGCAGCCTCTGTAGCCTCTTCAACCACTGACAGAAGTGCGTTCACGAATGTGTGTGTGTGTGTGTGTGTGTGTGTGTTTGCTTCAGCCGACTGTTGTGCTGATCACAAAGCTAATTGTGATGAAGTGTTAATTAAAATGGATATGTGGATGGATACTGTGGCTCTCACAGGAATCAAGCCCGGCTGGTAAACACTCGACTAATCAGACAAACTACTTTAGCCTCTAATAGCTGAATGAGAAGCAGCTCTGTGGCTGAGTGGGGACAGAAACATTCACATACAGTACTTATTCTATTCAAGCTGCAGTACACAGTAAACAATCGCGGCCGTTGAAGCTGTCACGTCAAGGCCTGTACTTGATTATTTTAATCAGCGTAATCACAACCCATTGAAAGATCCACTTTAATCAAATACCAGCGTAATACGACAAAACATATCTGTGTGCACATGTTTTACCACATGGCTCTAGTTTCAAAAAAGTCTTTGTGTTTGATTTATTAAAAACAATGAGCACAGTACTGCCTGTTGCAACATTATGTCACAGCGCTGAAGGCTTTGTACTTGGCAGAGGAATGAAGTGGTGAATCTTTACTACTCAGAATGTTTTGAGCTTGGCCTGTAGCTCGCCTACAATCGCAAACCTGCGTGCTGGGTGGGTTTACGGGGAAGTTAACGCGCTGTAATTATAGGCCTTCCCCGTTGCAGAGTACGTCAAGTTCAGACTCGCCGTACATGGGAGATCGAACTTGGCAAGTTCAACTCGGAAGTCTGAGGTACGGGAGGACGTACGTAGCATATAGGGCAGCGGTGTTCTTGCTGCTGCCGCCAGCTCGGTTCTGGTTATTACACTAAGTGTACCTTACTGTAGTGTGACGACATGTCACCTCAAAGGTCAGCTAACGGGCTTTTTTTAGAAAGAAAAAGTAACTGTTGACATTGAGATGCAGTTAAAAGATGTGTCTGTTGTCCAATCTGTAATGTGTGTGTGTTTGTGTATATATATAAACTTAATTTCATATATACTTATTAGTTTTTATTGAAGAACTTGGGGCTGTTGTACAACACTGACTGTCATGAACCTGAACTTTACCTTCAGAAGAACCGAAAACCTAAAAAATAAGAATATTTCCCAAAATCGTGAATTAGTCCTTTGACAGGAAACACTATGATTACTATTTATATGTATATATAAAAATGCTGACTCTTTTTAATATGTGAAAACTTAGATATTATTTATTATTATATATGTTATCTTTGCTATACGACAATTGTTGGACCACAAACCTTCCCATTATTAGAATATGGAAAACCCAGAAAGAAGGTATCGTTATTAGTATGGAAAAGCTGCTTTGATGTATTTAGCGTTTTTGCTCTAACTTTCAGCTAACCATGTGGGGATTATTTCATGTCTGTGTAGGTGAGTGTGTGGGTAAAGAGCAGCCAAATGAGCACCGAGTCCAGATGCTGTATTTTCAATTTTTCTAACCAGAGGGTGTGTGCAAAGGAACACCATAAGTTTAAACCCCTCCTTATCTGCAGTCGGGGTTTGCAAGCCTGGCAGGCATTCGAGGCCCCGTCCTGCCAACACTCTGATGGATCCGTTTACATGCCTTGCTTTCCACCAGACGTCACACTGGGCTATATTATCATGAGGATTACCAGTGTGTGTTTGGGAGTCTTTTTCTTTTGTCATGGGTGTGTGTGCGCGCGCATTTGTAGTACATTTACATAGATTTCTAAAGTAATTTATGGAAAAAAATATATATACATATATATATATATACTGTACTCTGAATGATGTTTGCAGCAGTTTTACACCAGTAAATAATCAACACATTATGTCAGTGGTCTCCATTGCTTTTTCCATGGGGGCACCTTTGGCTGTGTGGTTTGGAAATGCCACAAAGTTGTTTTTGCTTGACACCAGAGCGGGTTTGGCTGCATAATAAACACAAAGTGTTTGCGACGAAAAGAAAAATCATCTGTTCATTTTGACTGAAATTTGCTTTACTCATACCTTTCTGTTTTTTACTCTGACCACCTGCAGTCTTCCTGCTGTTCCCCAGTTGAGCTTTGTCGTTTCGATTTTTGGCTGCTGCACACTCTGACTCTTCACACTGTTCTCTACTGGTCTGCGACTTTGTTTCATTGCCATTTTTATTGTTTATCCACTACATGTCGGCTCAACTGTTAAGGCTGGTGGTAGCAGCACAGGCAGGGAGGACCCAAGTGCAGAAAACACATGCAGGTAGGTTCAGTGAAAGAACTTTAATAGGAAAACTGATGAAAACCAGGCTCACAGAAAGATGGATTGACTAGCAGGCAGGAAGGTGCAGACAACAGGTTACAGCAAACAGGTAGCAGGCAAAGAGGGGAAACGCACAGGGACTTAAAGATGACGATCTGACAAGGAGTTGGTGGACTTGGCTGGTTTAAGCACAGGCTGGGGTAATGAAAAAACCTGGGAACAGGTGTGTGAGTGGGCGGGGAAGCTCAGGTGATTGAGAATAGGAGACAGGTGAGTGGGTGGATTTGGCAGTCAGGTGTCTGGATAGTGAGGAAGGTCTGAGGACATCTGATGGGTGGATGGAGAGTGGCAGGAGATGGAGGCCATAATAAACAGCGCTGGGACAAGAACAGTAACAGTAGGAAGGGTGGGGCCAGCAGAGGGGACAAGAGAGCCCCAAGAAGAATCGTGAAAATCTGAGAGATTAAATTTATATACAACCAAACTGCAAAAGCAAATCTGTTTGAAAGGAAGCTCCCATGAAAATTTACGAGTGCAGCAGCATGGGTACTTATGTCATCGTAACTTGGTTTCACCCACTTCCATAAAACTCAGTATCGCTCTCTTCCAAAGTATTTTTTCCAATTTTCAAGTTGTAATCTCTGCTGTCTGAAAACTTTTACAGTGGTCAGTCCTATATGTCCTGCTGTAATTTCTAACGACAGCCCCTCAACTCACTCATGGACTCACCTCTTTCATTGAGTCCTGACATTTAGCCTTCAAGCCCTAGGGCTTATAGGGAATGGTGTTTGTTAGAAAGTACGCCGTGCTACTCATGGGACGCTTTGACCTTGGTAGTGTTGCTTTTAAAGTGTTTTGGTCTGCACCGAACTCAATCTTCACTCAACTTTGACAAATTCTACGTTGTTTGAAAGGTGTCATGATTCTACCTTTGCAGAGCATTTTAGGATCCTCCTATCACTGGAACAGCTGTTGACACAGAACTGGTTCAGACTTGTGGCTACTTGTTCCTTCATTAATCTCCCCATCAGGACACACACACACACGCGCACACAGACACACACGCACACACACACAGATGGTCTGTGAGTGGTGTGTGTTGGCTGTATTGATGTCTGAGGTGTTGAGGGATCCAGAGGGATCACTCCATTACATTGTCTGCCAGCAATTAGCGTTGGCATTAGATGGTGCAAACACACACACACACACACACACACACACACACACACACACACACACACACACACACACACACACACACACAGTACCAGTACACTAAAAGTAATTCATTATGCTGCACGCTAGCATGCTAGCAATTAGTAACAACAGGTACTACTACAGCCATTATATTCCCTTTTCTTATACAGATTCTGACTTTTTGGTTGTAAATAGTACGAGTGACCTTTCAAAGAAGACTACTGTTATGTCTGTAATCAAAAGGGTTGAAGAACAGAACACTAACCTTTTTATTTTGGGTACACAATTTTCAGGCTCGCGCACAGAAATGGGAGCGTCTGGTAGCAGGTAAAGGCCTGCTAAACAACAGAAATATTAGATAAACAACCATTTTAAATCATTCTTCAAGAACTACCATCCTTATCTCAAATTTGACGTGAGCTAGATCAATTGATGTGTTGGAGTTCTATGAAGACTTAATGTTCTCTTCACTGGTAATACTTTGTATCCACCTGAGGGATTCAATTTCAATTTTTTCAATCAATTTTTACAATACATTTATCTAGCTATTGTTTAACGTATCTTCTCATGTTATCAGAGCTCGCTGCATAGCTATGCACCTACGTCCATAGTGAGGACAGGGTTTTGGGCAAATTACCTGGAAAGTGTTATCAATTACTTATTACTTGTTAATCCTAAAAAGTTACATTACCCTCTATTACTCAGCATGGCTCTGTCAACTGTGCCTTTAAACAACTCCAAAGCCTCGTTTACATGCAGCCGTGAATGCTCCAATTAACGTAAAACGCCTCCCTCTTTCATTCCTTCGAACACCTTATTGAAAAGGTTGAAGTTGCTAGTTGTTGTTGTTGTCTACTTGGTTTGTGTGCAACGCACAGAGCTGACTGTAAAAAGGGAACAGGCAGTGTGTTGCAAACTGCCGTGAAAACCCCAATTAAGATGCTTACTCCAAATGTGATGTATAGATGTCCAAAGAATGTTCCTAAAACCCAAATAATATCGGCATATCCCACATATTTTAAACAAAAAATGATCAATTTGGGCAATGAGGCCAGATTTGGAATATCCAAATGGAACATGCTGTTTTACCCGTATCAAATTCTGAATATTGTCATATTTGGAAAAAAAGTGTAATATTATTATCATTATTATGGTTGTTGTACATGTTGACGTACTGATGGAGACCAATTAGGTTCAACTTAGAGTGATAAGTGCACTACGACTGCCTGTCACTCACAAGCTAGTCCTACACACATGCAGACATGCAAAGATGTCATATGTGTCAAAGTGTAAAGCAGTGGGGCTACCAACGTGTTACAGTTGCATGTTAACATCTCCAGCTTTTTATCTGTAAAATTAGTTGTGCAGTCCCAGTGGCAGAGCTAATCCCTCCAGGAGAGAATGGGCCAACGGGCTGCCGGGCTGTCGGGTTCTAAACTCGAACAGGTAATTTCATCTTTTACCAAATTACTTCAGGTGGAAATGTGAAGATAAGCACGGAGGGGATTCATAGAGCCTGACGGTGTCACTGAAGACAAATTAAAGAATTTAGAATCATTTAAAGGTGCTGTGTGGATCATTTGTAACACAAGCATATAACTGTCTAATTAGTACTTGGTACTTGGTATAATTAACTTCAGCAAATGAGCTAATGAGAGAGATGATTGGTCACCTCTGTCTACCAGAAATGTTGATAGTTTGTGTTTTCACAAACTAAGAGCATATTTTTGAGAAATACTGTGCTTCCTTTCCATTTCTCCTCCAAGAGGAAGAGAGGGGAAACATGTCAATGTCCTTCGACTCCACTATTGATTTTAAAAAGCGTCACAGTGCACCTTTTAATTTGGACAAGCAATGATTAATCACTGTATCTGTATTGGTATTTATAGTTTTGCAGACGGGCTAACAGGGTGTTTGTTCTGTGGCTGTTTTTAATGGTTTTGCCTAGGCCCTTTCTAGTTCCAATGCAGAAAATCTTAATGCTGCAACTTAAAATGATATTTTAGAAAATGGTGGGCTTCCAATGTGTCAGCATTTTAGGAAAGACCCTTTCCTGTTTCACCGTGACAATGCCTTTGTGTACAAAGCCAGCTCCATGAAGAAATGGTTTTTCACAGTTTGGTGTGGAAGAACTTGACTGGCCTGCACAGAGCCAGGACGTCAACCCCATCAAACATCTTTGGGATAAACTGGAACTGCAAATCAGGCTTAACCATCCAACATCAGTATTGAATCTCATTACTGCTCTTCTGGCTGAATGGGTGCACATCTCAGCAGCCAGGTGACAAAATCTGGTAGAAAACCTCAAAGCGAGAGAGTGGAGGCTGTAACAGCAGCAAAATGTATTCTGACAGCTGCTGGTAACATTTCCAATATGTGGTGTCAAAGATCATGGTCCCTTGGGGATCACTTTGGTGAATCCCAGAGGTCCCATTTGGTGCCACCACCAGGTCTTAATTTTCCCTTGAGTAACTCTTGAGCCTTGAACAACAAACTACCTGTCAGATTTCCATAAAATTAGTGGTGGATATCCATCTTGACTTGTCAAACTTTTCTTTAGTGATATACGCATTCCCTGATCTTAGCAATTAACTTGGACAATAGATTGTTATTTTTGCCGATCGGAAATAAGACCCAAGTCGCAATAAACAGAAAATATACTGATAATTAGACAGAACTGCCATTTCTTTGTCACTTTATCAATTCAGCCTGCAATTGTCTCCATGCTAGCCAATTGGTTTTTTGTTTTTTTTGCTACTACCAATTAGTAACGATTAATGTATCTGTCCTGCCAGACACAAATGCTGGAGTTAAATTATTGTTTAAATTTATATATTTCAATTTAATGGTTTTTACTTTTGTAAATTGACTAAAAAAAAAACATTTTTTTTGCCATTTTTTTTTTTTTGGCCATTTTTCTGTCACAAGCACATCAGACCTTCAATAAGTATATTTTTTAAGTAAACGTTTAGTGTGTTTTTACCTGTATTTGTTCTGCAAACTAAATTTCCTCTGTTGAACAGTAAAGTTGCAAATTGAATTGAACTGCACTGTATTAAAATTATAAGAAACAGATCTGTACAGATGTCATTCTTCTTCTCCCTTTTTACGCAAGCCCAAACAGATCCTGTTGATGTACCGGGAAACATCTACTTGCATTTAGTCTGATTCTGTTTCTGGCCTGCTAACAAACAGCTCTGTTGCTGTGGGCCTGGACTGTGTGGGTTATTAGAGAGTTTGAAAGGTGAGGATAAATACACTGGCACTCCAGAGAATGACAGTGTGATGGATGAATGGCCAGATGGCAGATGGAAGGTTTAGAGGAGACAAGATTAAAAATACTGAAAGAGGAGATAGATAGCAAGATTGAGGGAGAGATTAATGTATGTTTGACTGGAAAGTTGATGGAGGAGTTGATGAATGGATGTTTATTAAATGAGACCATTTAGGTAGTAATAACCTTGTAAACTTATCAATATGATTGAAAAATGTTATGTTTGATAGAGAAAAATAACTTTTTCTCCACCTAAATTGTGACTCCAAAAAACCCCAAATTAGATTCTGAGCAATAACGTGCTGCTACTGATCTCAAGACAGTGATAAACATTAGGAGAGCTGGCAGGTTAGTTGTTTTTCTCTCAGGCTGAAGGCAACAGGAACCTGTTGCTAGGTGTAACCTGGGGGAAAGGGACAGCCGGAGTGACAAAAAACTGCACAACAGCAGCAACAAGGGCATTAATGAACGAGCAACCAAGGTTCCCGAGGACATTTGAGGATCCAGGAGCAGTTTGATTGGTCATCAGGGTACAGATACCCTGTAACAAGCTCAGGAAGTTGCAACTCCAACCTATTCATTTAGAAGAGTTGTCAGGAAGACGTTAACTTGGTAAACAAAGGCAATGAACCAGAAAATGAAATGGAGACACTTTCCAATAATCCACCCCATGTAATTATGAATTTTTAGACCAATGACCATGCTGACTATGCCAGTAAGCCTCTCTACACTCCACAGGTTGAATCACAGGCTGTTACAGGTTTCCTTTGCTGTGTGAAACTTCTGAACTTTGTCCTAACAAGCTTGAGCGGGTTTACAGCCACTGGTGTCCAGGGGCCCATCGGGCCTGATCTGACAGCCGGAAAGCTGAGGATAAGGACTGGGGGCCCCAGAGAGCCTCTGTCAGCAAACTGTCATGTTAGCCATAATCATATGCAGAGATTAAGTGACACCATGTGAACATGTGCCTCGACACTTGATGATGATGTGGACTTTGCGAGTGTTTATTCTTCAGACTGGAGAGACACATAACGCGACACATATACTAATTGTATATAGTATATACTCTATGTTGACTGCAATAGTAAAAGGTTTTTGCAGCTAGTGTACAGGAAATCAATGTACTGTACTGTTTAGTTCTGACAAGAAAATATCCAAAACGTGTGCGGATCAAAATAGGATTTAATAATTATTTTTTTCTTTCTGGGATCTTTTTGGAGTTTCATCACGTTTTTTGTTTCAATTTTTTTTTTTGTTTTAATTTTAAGGACAGCTCCTCTAGGTCATTTTTAATCATGGGATAACATTGTCCACAGCACCAACAGAACCCTGAAAAATCCGACAGATTCAGTCCACATATCTGCAAGTTCTTGACTATATTTAACAGAGAACTCTACTGATCTTATGCAAAGTCTGATCACAGGGGAAGAGTAGTAAGAAGCTGTAAAAAGACTCTGATAAATCCGATAAACTGCCTTTAAATAGAGTCAGCGTCAGTCGGGTCTGAGGACTACAAGTTTGAAAATGAAATAAAGTCTGGGGGTGTGAAGTTAGAAAAAGAGTTTAGCTTACCAGACCTCTGTAGCACACTCCTCATCTCTGCTTGAGGCTAGCGGCTCGAAGCTACATTAGCTGATACAACCATAATCTCCAACTGATATGCCGGCGGTCGAGTTTAATTGGGGGTAATGTAGGTGCTTGGTTTTGACAAGGAAGACAAATGGTGGAATGAAAATGATGATATGTCTGGTTCTACTGCATTGATTTTGATTTTTTTTTTTTAAAAAACTCTCCATGATAGGTCTGACAATGATACATAAGAGCGCAATGTTAAATCAGTGAAGTGCTCTTTTAATTTTGTCACTTTGCCAGTTTGAGAATACTACACAATTAAAACCTGCTTAGAATTAACATGTCAAGTGGAAATGGGACAATGGGTAGCTATTATTGTGCTACCAGTTTGATCAGGAATCTCTCAAAGAGATGGTCCTGCTTAACTTGATGCCAAATCAAATCAAGGAAATGAAATAACTACACATCGTGAACCATGTGAATTGTCACGCTAACATGAGTCAACTAACTAGGCTCCAAAATGCTGATAGTCACAAACTGCTGCTGTTATTTCAAATTTGACACACCGGCCTGGCTGTGTTTATAATAGCGGGTAGTAGGTCCCTGTTTTTTGCGTGTGCATGAGCAAAAGGACACGCGTTGACGTGCGCACGCACGATATGTAACACAATAAACGTTTCTGCCAGTGGTATCGTGCTATTCCACTGATCAGTTGATTTGAATTGAACAGTTAATGGGGGTAATGTGCCGAGAAGCTAAGCAATGTGTGAGCGATGCAGATTTATAAAATGTCCAAAAAAAAACTTGCTTTGCAAATGTTTTATTATGCAACAAGTTCATATGTATTTTGTCAGTCTATGTCATGATCTCTTTTCTTATTTATACATGGTGTCAGTATCAGTGTAAACATTAATAGAATATGAATAATATGACAACGTCCTCATAAAAGTAAAACAGACCATTACCTTAACATGTATGTAACATTAAATGTGGACACTTCTATATGCCTTTTAGGATTGCCTTTGTAATTCCATTCAGCTTCATTAATCCTTATGGGAGCAATTGATTTATGGTGAAAAAGAAATTATGTCACACAGGAAATTAAAAAAAAAAAAAAATGATGGAGCGATTAAGTGAGCTAGGAGGAGAGAAAATGGAAAAAGAGAAGCGACCAATTAAATCATATAAAGTATGCACAAGAAAAGCACGCCAATATGCTCCGCGAGCCTCCAGAGAGGGCTGGATGTCAGTCAGCTGTCTCCCTGTACATAATGATATGCTGATGTTGATCCATACCACTGGAGGTCAAACGCCTCGGGTCTAATGAGAACAAGCTTCGGTTTTTTGGATCGTCTTCAACGGCCGGATGTGGCTTTTCACACCCGCTAATGCACATATAAATAAATTAACATGAAATACAACTGGAAAATTTAAGTATACATCATTTATATTTATATGTTGTTTTCCACTGAGCAAGAGGCAGAACTGTATGAAATCAGGTTCTAGTAGAATGACTGTTTATCTGCAGAGAAAGCCTGGTTTTGAACAATGAAATCATTGAAGCAAGTTGCCGATAATTGGAACACGGAGCACATCTGTGAATTGTTTTCCTCCTGACTCACAAACATTTATTGAATTTCTTTGTAAATAACAATGAAGTACATGGGCAGGCCAAGCTCAAACCCGCAACCCTCTGTCACCAAAACTGCTTCTTAACCACCAAAGCTATCAAGGCTTCCTGGGCTCTCAAACGGAAAGCACTCACGGAGCGCATCCCACTGTAAAAATGTTAATAATTAATTCCACGATGAATCACAGAGTCATTAGTATACATTTTCTGCACATTCCTCCTTTACTAAGCTCCTCTTTCTATCTGTGGTCCTCCCTTCAATAGGGTCAAAGATAATTGAGCAAAGAAGCCTTCGAAGTTCTTCAAGGATGTGGATACATCAGTTCCCTGTGGAGTTTAACTGATGGAAACGTGGAAAACAGTGGAGGATAATCTAACTGTATGAAAATACGTGAAATACGGGGGTGGGATTAGTTTAAAAAAAAAAAAAAAACAGGGAAATATCAATCAAAAAAGGAGCAACCATGGAAGTGGTTTGATAACATCAACCGACGACGGGCTCCCACTGCGTTTTCTGCGAAGCAGCACACCTCCATCATGTCATCAAGGTAAACAACTTCTTTTACCTTGTGGTGCTGTGCAGCATGGCTGTAGCGGTCAACTCAAATCGGCGCCAGTGTCCCCGGCCATTTTCGAAGAATGGCTTAACCTGGAGCAGTAGCTCTATCGCGAGGGAGGACCAAATAATTTGTGGGGGAGATCAGCTGGTTTTAATGGCTTGACGAAACAACATAAATAAAGAAAGAAGGAATAAGTCCGAAAGAAAGAGGCAAAGAAAGTTGGACAAAGAAATATGGCGAGAGGTGAGACAAGATGGAGGAGAAGTAAGATGTTTAACAATGGCAACGCTGCAGGACAGATGTAATTAAATCTAATTGCCTCGTTCACTTAAGTTGTCCCTGCTACTTGTTAAACACAACCTCCACAATCTAAGGTTAATACGGATTATTGTGCCTCGGTGCTCTGGGGCTCCAACAATTTACTCAAGAACATAATGATTGTATGAAAGACTGTGTGATCATGTGGCACATCACTGACACGGTGCCGGGTGTCTCAGTTAAGTCTCAGCCTTACTTTCATTTGTTTTCTGCACGCCGGGCCAAATGTCAGTTTCTTCACCGCAGCGCTTCATACACGAATCCTCCGTTTGCAGTGGGTGCTGATCCCCGGTGTAATCTAACACTGAAAGTGTTTTGGTTTTTTTCTTTAAAGGAACAGTTCACTACAGTGGTGTTTGACAAATCATTATCACTGAAGGATATCTTTAGAGATAATGAGGCACTTTTTGACCCACTATGTGTTTGTTTTCTACCCTGTGGAACAGCAGTATCTAGAGATAGACCAGATGGCTTCAGGGTTTCAGTTAATGCTGCAACACTCAGCAGCTACAATTTTAAGATTTCAATGATAAGTCTGGTGATACGCTACACAAACCCAAAACAAGCGTACAGGAAACAGCAATTAATTGATCCAAAGAACAACTACTGTGTGTGCCAAGCCGTATGTATCTTATTCCTCTGTGGTATAATGCTCCACTATTAAAACACATCAGTGAACCACAATGTTGCACTGGGTGGCCTGTTCCTTCATTACCGTGAACACACACTGTAGTTCAGTTTGACTCAATCCCACATAAACCGTAATTCTGATCGAAACACTCTCTGGAGCACCAAATGTAGATTAATACGCCACTGAAAATAGTTCCCAACAAATGTACTATTACCTCCTGTTTGAGTAATGTTTGCCAAAAACTACAGAGCCCAGCTGTTTTAGGAAATGACTGAGTCCTTTTACTTAAAAAAAAAAAATGTATGTATTTATTCCTGAGTTGTTTTTATAGATTAACATTTTCAGTAGGAAGTAATGGGCTCAGGACTGAGAGCCACAGGCAGGGTGGTGAAGTTGGAAAGTATTGAGCGACAAACTAGCACATTCTTTGTTTTGATCTTTTAATGAGGTTTGTTGACAGCAACAGAAATATAGAATAAAATCAACCTCATTCATATGACATGAACCAAGTGCGAGGGAGTTTGTCATTTGCTCTGAATTTCAGAGCAAATTGGCAACTGGGAGTCCTCCCAAAAATGTAAGAACCGGGGATGGTTTTAGTTTTTTTAAACATCAGCCAAAAAACACTGGCACCATGTGGCGATCAACAGCTACTTGCATCCATGATGCTGTCATTTTCAAATGTTTCAATTCAGAATAAGACAACTAAATTCTGAGTATTTCAATGCCAGCCTAGTTTAATTTCAGGAAAAAATAAGGATAAACAAAGCAGGAGCACAAATCAGTCCCACTGTTTGTGCTCCTGTGTGTGTCGGTGTGTGTGTTAGCAGCTTGCATCCATGCTCAACACCCTCTGGACGGAAAAGAACATAAAAGAAGAGCCGAGCAGTATTTCAGAATTTCCCCCGAGGCCGGAGACTAAATGGTCTCTTTGCCTCGGTCCATTTTCACGCTCATGTAAAATACATTGGTATCATGACACAATGGATGGGATCATCAAGGGAAACTGGATCCGCATGAGAAGATGACAGCAGCCTCCAGAGGCTTTGTGGCTGCATGTAACATGAATCTCCCGGCAATCATAGCTTCTGCGATTGTTGAGGTCCACTGCTGAACCAACCACTCTGCAAGGAGTGGTTGTATTCCCCTCTAAAGGAAGAACCTGTTTTAGTCATTTTAATTTCAACCTAATGAAAAAGCCTTCAGATTCTCTTCCACACGATTCTTAGTCTTCAGTAGTACACTATGCGATATTCAGAGTTCAGTGTGAAGTAGATTTATTGTATATTGACACGGTACAATAAACCGAGCTGGTCCTGAACTACCTCAGAGGTACATTCGTTTTTATGTCATTACTTTCTCCACCTTCTGTGGGCCAATTGTAAAACACTCCTATCATCACACCTCCTCGGCCGGGCCTTGCCTGCGACACTAGTATTTCATCTTTTTTGGAGTTTCTCACCATGATTTTCTCCTTTCTGAAAATTAAGAGCGTCTACATTCCTCAGTAGCTGATATCTTCACGGGAGTTGGACATCGAAAGCACTGTTGAACCTCTTGATTACATACACCATTATATTCTGAAGCAAAGAATATGGATGATCACAATCAGTAGTATATAGAAATAACGATTACTTTCATTGGTATACGAAAATAAATTTCCCACACTAACCGTGTAGCTTTTGTGAACATCTAACCAAACCGTGAAAGGTCCACAACCAAACACCTCTCATCCAAGGTCCCTGTAGAATACGCGACTATAGGACCTGGCAATGCGCAGACACAAGCTCTCCCTCTCTCTCTCTCACACTGCAAAACATAACTAAGAAGTGCCAGAAATATTGGATAAAGCCACCGCAGCGGCATTAAAATTCAACAGCTCAAACAGTCTGGAGCAGAGTTGAAGCAGTCTGATAACACATTTGGGTTTGATCAATCTTAGATACTGGTAAGTCATTTTGTCCATTTTTGAAACGGTGCACTTACCATTGGTAGCACTTCGTTGCTGTCCAGTCAAAACCACGTGTATTTGGCAATTTTGAATTTTTCAGATAAACTGAAGTATTGAGAAGATCCCCCTACTTCTTAAGCTAAATAGAACATTTAAAGCCCAATTGGAATATAAGAAAAATTCAATGTCCGTTATTTTTCCAGCTTGTGAAATGTTTGATCGGAGATACATGTGGTTTTCACTGGACAACAAGGACAAGCAGAAGCAGAGGTCAGAGGGGAGCGTCTCACTGTCACTGTTTATAAGACCATAGATTCCTCCGTTGAATTTTAGACCTTTCTCACAGTGGAGATCTTCATTTACCCTGGTGGTAAAAGCAAAGGTGTCACTCATTACATTAACACCGGCTCTCTTCCGCTTAAAAATCCCAGTTTTTACAGCTGGCATTTTAACGTAATCAATCGTTCGTCTAACTCGTAACATGAATGTCCGATTGAGTGGTTTGGGGGAACTGCATCAAATTTGATGTTACATGACGATCCTCAGGAAAAAAAACAAAACATACAGTGGTTACAATTTTAACACGATGTCACGTTTATGTCGAATATAGGGACTTGAGTTCTCTACACTATAGGAAGCACATCTCTGCAGTAAGACCCCCGTAAAGCCCCCCACGACGCACATAATCAGGTCAAAGTCCTCATAAGACACGAACACCAACAGACACACGTTGAAACCTAAACCGGAGACATAACGAAGCAACTGTTCAAACGAACAGTGCAAACAGTCTGGAGCAGAGGTCATCAGTCCGACAACAGATTGGAAAGTTGCGGTTGCTGGTCAGTCATCTTGACGGGACATGAGAGGTTTTCTTTTCGACTGCGACTGAAACGGTAAAAACCTGGCGCGGTGGTTTTACTTTTAGCTTTTTAATTAACGATTTATCCCCCCGACTTTGTTGCAGAGGCCAGTCGTAAACATTTAAAAAACGTCAACAGTAAGTGTCCATCAGGAGCAAAGGAAGGAGAATGTGATTATTACGGTGCCACAAAATCTGTGGGTGGAGGAGGTGGGTCAACAAAATCTTAAGACTTTAGCACAGGAGATCGGGGTTGTATTTTTTTAACCATGACCGTAGTGAGGAAGGTTCTCTATCCTTAACGAAGTAGTAATTTTAACCCAAACCAAGGTGTTTTTTTCTAACCCTCAGTAATTGCTTAGATTTGAACCCGAACCACGATCTCTCCTGACTCCTGTCCACGTCTTTTTTCGTACAACCCGCTCCAAACCTTAACCATAGCATCGTGGGTCTGTCATAAAACAGGCGTATTTTTCCAACGGTGACTTGTAACAGTTTCCAGAGTCGCAGACAAATCATGTCATCCTGTCGATAGTGGTACTGGATCTCTGATGTCTGTGATGTCGGCTACTTAGCTCTGCATTGTGAGACTATTTGCGAAGAGGAAATGGTGCGGGATGAAGAATTAGATTTTATATTTCAGTTGGTACTTAATTGTCATGCAGTAAAACACATGTTAAGGGTGCTGTAGTTGATCTAAACGTATGGTAATCTTTATTTTAAGAATATATGTTATTTTCCATTTCAGATCATTCATTGTCTGCAATGGAATACATTTTTATTTTTTATTTTTTTTAAGCTTTACTTTCACCACCCTGTAAGGCAGTGGCGCCGGCCGCCCCTGTGGCGCGCCGCAGCGGAGACGACAGTTGTCTTTGGGCCGATAAAGTTCTACCGAGGTCTCAACCAGAATCCAGGGCCCCCTGTGTCCCCTGCCTCTTTCTCGCCGCACAACACCCCACCGCCCACCCATCAGAAAGGCAACGCAGAGTCCCAGGGTGTGTGGAGACGTGCCTGCGGTAGGCAGGCACAGGGGGGGAGTGGGTTACATCTACGCAGACACACACACACACACACGCACGCACACACACACACACACACCAAATCCTCTCCTTAATCCAGCCTGCTGATTTCCACCTCGTCTTCCCCCTGCAGAACATCCCTCATCCTCCTCTCCTGACTCAGTGTAACACCCCAGCTTCTCTCCTCCTCTACTTTCCCTCATTAAGTCCTATTTTTTCTCCCACGTGGTCTCCTCGGCCCGAGGATTGTGCTGACACCTACAAGTTCCTTATTCATCCTCACGGAGACTGAATAAAGAAAAGTACACAGCTTGGATTAAGGTGAAAATCTGCAGCACCTTGACTGTCTCCCGTGTTTATTATGCTGTTATTCCAGCCACATTCTGGTCACACTATTATCTGCAGTTTAAAATCGGAGAACTTATCCTCATGATTGGAAGGCACACCGTGCGAGTTTACAGCACTGATTTGTGTATCCACGGGTCCCTTTGTTGTTTTCTTGACATTTTCCATCACATTCCTTTGTACTATGGTAATTTGTTTTATGGTTAAGGTGCATTCTTGTATAACATCTGAATTTGCTTTTGTTTATATTTGTTTTCTCACCTGCACTAATTGTTGATTTCTTCTTTCCCCTTTACCTTCTGTTATTCTCCTTCCCTGTCTTTTATGACTGTTTTTGCTTCACTTCTATGATTTATCCCTTTACAGTTTAACTTTCCTCAACTAATCTGGATCAGAGTGAGTTAGTCAAGTGCAAAATAGATAATATAATTCTCATTTAGTCTAATTGTTCTTCATCCTCTCCTCATATGATTTCTAATTGGTGGTTTTTGATCAACTCACCTCTACCTTTTCTTTTACAGTATATATATATATATATATATATATTATGCACACCCACCGTTCAGCCACAACATTAAGCTGCGAACTGGTTTTAATGTTGTGGCTGATCTATGTTTTTTTTTTTTTTTAAATCAACAAATCCCCTGAAGAGACAAGATAAAGCATCTCTTTAAATATGGAGGTACGACAAATTATATCTGTTGCCTTCATATCTTAGGAGGGAAAGTATTAAAAAGGCATAAACGAGCTTTGGTTGCTTTTGGATGACATGTTCCTCCATGATGATGAACACCTGGATCCCCAAAGGAGCGTTTTCTATAATGGTTCTCAAAACACAAGCGTCATCTCTTTTTGCAGTCAAAAATCATCTGAAAACAATCTTCAGATCAATTTTTAAAACTTACAAGCCTAGCCCAGGCCCTTAGAGACCCAGGACCATATTACACCGACTAATTTATGCATTTTGTTTTTTGCCAAGTCCCTTCTGTTCCTCAGACTATTTGTTTAAACAATCCTTTATAGTGTCAAAGTATCAGAATTGCTTTTCTGATGTTTTTCTCCCCATTTTCGGACTTTCTGAAAATGAAGATTCACCTCATGCGACTGATGGTGAAAATTAGGTTTGGGCTTAGTAATCAACTGGATAATTTAGAGACAGAATTGGAGCATAAATAAGACAATGCTCAGAGAACGTGACTTTTGACAACATCTGCTGTTCCTCACTTGTCTCTCTGCTCATCTCTTCTTCTTTCTTATTTTCTTCACATGTCCTTAGTTTTCTTTCCCCTTTTCTCCTGTCGTCACCCTCTTGCTATCCCTATATCCACCACTGCCCCATTAAGATGCACCAGATCGGTGTTATTCAGTCTTGTTTTTTATGCGGCTCTCATATTGCCCCTCCCTTTTTTCTCGCTTTCTTTTCTCTTCCTTTATTTCTTCTTTTTGTCTCCTCTTTTCTGTCATTAAAAATTTAGATCTCCTTTTTGGCATTTATTTATCTTATTTTGTCAAAAATGTTCATATACTTTGCCTGACACCAAAATGAAATTGATAGTGACAGTCCTATTTAGGAGTCGTTTGTTTGGTTTTCATTTTTCAGAAGAAATTGAGACTTTACAAGCATTTCAAAAAAATGGGGGAAATGAGATTATAGGGATTCAATTTATCTGTTTCTTTAGTAAGACTTAGTGGGTCTCAACATAATTTGTAGTTTTTTTTTGCTTTCTCTACAGTTTTTTCTTTACTCTAAACAGTTTTTTGTGGCAGCACAAAACATAACAACTTTTTTAATGTTTAGTCTTTTTGGATAAAAAAACTTTTTTTTAAAAAAGTGAAATTGATGGCCCTCACCAATAAAAAAACTGTGAAAAGGATGGTGATAAAAGATATCCTGAGGACGGCAAACAGAAGTGCACACACACACACACACACGCACAAGCACGCGCGCGCGCACACACACACACACACACACACAGCAGAAAGGCACACATATATATGCACCTGCACACAACAGTGATCAGCACACACACGCACAACTTTGGAAGCCTCTGGCTGCCAAGGCAACCTTCCAGTGCGTGGACTAAACTGAGTGGACGGTGAGCCAGGGTTTTAATTAGTGTGTGTGTGTGTGTGTGTGTGTGTGTAAGAGAGAGAACTAAACAGATACACCTGTCGCTAGTCAGGTACTGGTTGTGCCAGCCAGGGACCGGACGAATGCCAGCAACACACACATGTACTCCATATCTCCAACCTGGGGATCAATTTGTCTGTAGATCCATAATATGATCAGCCTCAAAGTGCCGCTGTGATTTATTTCCATTTACTTGCATCTTGAGTCTGCACGTGACCTGCTCCGACCCTCGCAGGAATCTGGTCTGCAGGCTGAGCAGCAGAAAGAGGCTGATCCAGGTAAAATCCTGACGTCAGTTTGCACAAAACAAGGAGATGGAAATCAGCCACCGCGAAGAAATGAATCGAACCGAGATTAGTTCTGTTAAATGCAGCTTAAAGCCACAATATGCAAGTTCAGGAAATCAAACTGGCACTAGCATGGGACTTGAAAGCACTCCTCCCGCCCCTCTCTCTCCCTTCTCTGTTAACGCCGCCCTGCCCTGCACCCACGTCCTTGTGGCGTTCGCTCCCTCAGCTAATGCAGGAGTCGGGTGGGTCGCTGGCCTGCGAGTCAGCCATAGTGACGTCCTCCAGCAGCTGATACTAGCCTGAAGCCTTTAGCGCGAGAGGAGCAGTGGACCAGAAACGCGTCCTCGTATTGACTGACAGCCGTGAGCTCCCACCCCTGATTTTGGCCTTCTCTTTGGAGGATCTCTCTGCACTGCTGCCAGGTTGTTCAACGAGTGTGGTCACAGAAGCCGTTGACTGCGTCTCTCCACATTAAGATATGTTTTGGTGCACATCTCAACTAAAAATATTGTTAAAAAGTTACCTACTGTAGCTTTAAACTGACAAAATCAAATTTCAATGAAAACTGAGCTTTGTTGCACAGTTTGTAACACCACTGGTTACTAATGAAGACGTGAATCTTTAAAAAAAAAAGGTCACAAATGTATAGTGTCGTTTTTAAAAAAGGTCATTTCATAATGACTGGACTATTTTCAACTGCAGATGAATCCACATTCTGTTCTCTAGTGAGTGTTTGCAGCAGCAGGACGGTGTGTGTGGGACTGAGGTAAAAACAAACAACAGCGTGTGTGTTCATGGTACTGAAGGAACATGTCACCTGGTGCAACAGTGTGACTCACTGATGTGTTTTTAATGGGTTTTGGACAACAGTGGAGCTCGGTGATACAGGGGAACGAGATATATCAGGCTAAGGATACAGAGGCCGTTCTTGTTAGGGGATCAGTTCATTGTTGGCTTTGAGCTATTATTGGATTTGCTATCAATAAAAGAAATACGTTTTCATTATTATGTACGCGGGGTAGAAAATAGTTCACACTTAAAACTGGTCACTCTTGGACTGAGGATGGGAACAGAGCGCTCCGGAGCAATCACCTACCGGAAACCAAAGTTTTCTGGTTTCTGCTTTTCTGATAGAACTTAAAAGGCACAGGTCCTGATTAGCTGGCATCTTCTAGTCTCCGTTGTCATCTGGGTTGCCTGTTATTTCCACAAATATGAGCAGATGAGACCAACACATGGTATTTGAGAACACAACATGCAAATAAGTCTCATAGCCCCTCAATTCCGGCACCAGAGACCACCTCCAGACCTGGATGTTGCATCAGTCTCTGTCCAATTTAGCCCAAGAAAGTGGTTTTCACCTCACCAGACTGCCTGTTGTGTGTGGGAAGGTATCCTGAGGACACCGAACGTAGAAATGCCAGGCTTTCAGCTAACAAATAACAATAGATCCATTCCAAAGTACTAAGTCGTGTTCATAGACTGTAAAACAAAACATGAAAGTGGCATCTGGGATCTGAAGGGACATGTTAGAGCCAACCGCTGCAGTCATGTGGAACCATAAAATTCAAGCCTTGGTGCAGCTGAGGGGATGTGATATCCAATTGAGAAGTTTTCCTTGACGGTTTGGAAAATGAAGATATTTTAAGATATCTTTGCCCTGCTTCTTGATCTTCTCCTCTTGTTCTTCTTCTTCTTCATCTTTCCCCTCTTATTAACCAAGCCTAACTGCATGGGAGGGAAAATGGAATATTTACAAAAAAACAAAAAGAATGTTTAGCACAACAAAGGTTATTTAAGGATTCAAGTTGCCGTCCTGAACCTCGTGTGCTTTCTCCAACTTTCTCGAACGATCTTTTTTGTTATATTTTGTGCTATTGATCACTTTATTAGATCAGTTGTCATGGGTCCCGTTAGTGGTCAATTATCTCATTTTGGAGTTAAAATTCTTGATTGAGGTGAAGGTGACGTGAAACACCCTTTAACACGGGGCACATTTTTTTAACGTGACTGACTGGCATGTCATGTAACAAACATATCACACGGAGCAGATATTAGCTCCTAGGTCGATTTTCTCTTGTTCTCACGTCATTTTGTCCTTTCATGGTGACACATCTGGTAGAATTTTTTAAAATTCTTGTCACGATAGATGTAAATACTGTAAGTCTGACGAAACTTTTTTTTTGCGTTGCTTTGATTCATGAAGCTCTTTATGTAAAAAGGTCCAGTGGGTTTTTCCTTCCAAATGCTGCACAGACTCCATGTCACTTAAACCTTTTTTATGCATTGCTTTGTGCCAAAATACACGACTGCATGAAACTAACCATCACCTCCAGCATCTCTTTTTTTTTTTCAACATGGCCCTCACAGGCAGCAGCAGCGCTCTTCCCGACTGTTTCTTCGAGCTCACTTCAAAAGAAAAGCTGTGGTACTAATTACTCCCACAAGTGGAGCCCCGCTGTCGAGTACAAAGCATGAAACGCTCTCTTTTCTTTTGAAACTTGGAAAGGCTGCTCGCACTTTCAACTCACTTGACCTCCTCCCTTGAAGTCATGCTTTGCTGTACTCATGATTTTCTTGCACCTCCGCATGCACACCTCTGCAGGAGGCTCGACAGCAATCAGCCTCCAAGGCTCGCTGCCCCAAAGATCCAGCATCTCCAGGAGGAGTCAGGCTCTCTACCGGCTCTCTGATAACTGAAAAAGGAGGGAATGTCTTCAAAGCCCGGCCTGGGTTTGCCATATTTATAGAGTGTTAGCCTCTGTAGGTTGCTCTTAATGAATTTAGCCTTCATCTGTTATACAGTAGTACCGTATAGAACTTCTTGGTTGAACTTCTTTATTTATCTTTATTTGCTTTATTTTATGCCCAGTAAAGAAATTTAAAAAATGGAGAGGAGTAGTCTCTGGTGTGAAAGGCTGCCGTTAATAAACATAGCGCTTCATTCATTCATTCATTCAAAAAAAAAAAGCGTTGCCTCCTAACATAATCTAGCCTGCAATTATGTTGCCACCAGAACCTAACCGTGAAAGCGGTTTAGTTGTATAAGAATGTAATTTGTAGGAGACAGTCTTGGTGTGAAAGGTTGAATGACAGGAAAATTATCACTTTGTCCGTTAGAAAAGCACTATATAAGTGCCGTCTATATCACTTGAGTACTTGTGGAAGTTAATGAGTAATATAAAATGTATTTTTAAGGTATTTTTTTGGGGTTACTGTATAAATTCCTTGTTAGTCCTCCACATTTCCCCTTAGTCCCATTCTCCTGTGAATAGAGGGTGTCATTTTCTCTCCTTTAGTATAATAATACATCCTGCCGTTTCTAAAAGGCAACATACAGTATAACAGCAGTGTCACACGAAATCACTGTAACGCCCATTTGCTACAAAAGTCTTTGCTCTGTCTTTCCTTCACTTCAGTTACAGATTATAGAAACATTGCTGTCTTGATGCTTCGTAGGTACATATCTTGAAAATACATGTGATGTGTGATGAGTTGTACTCACGCGGGTCAGGTTTCTTGGATACGGTAGTGCTGCAAACCCGATGCATATCAGCCAATCATTGATGGGTAGAATAACAGGTGTTTTTGTCTACAATACTCAAGCTTTTCACAATGGCATTAGGTTGAAACTTAAGCTTGTTTTTTTGTACACACGTTGTTGCAGTTCATTGAAGAAGTGGCAGCTTTGCTCTTTTTTTGTCTTTTTTTTTTTGGGCTGGACCGAAATAGCGGGGCCAGCTCTATAAATAAAAATGTCACTGACTGACTGACTGACTGACTGATGAAGTTACACAATTGGTTGGCTGGCCTAGTGTTGGATTTCCCCATTGGCTGTTGTCTTTCAAAATGAACTGGTGCAAATAGATTCTATTGTGCTTTCAGGGGGGTGTTTACCGGCAGAGTTGCAAATTTTGCGCCTTTGTCACTAGATTTACCGACTTTTCACACCCTTTTAGTGAGTTTTCTTCACAAAAGCAACTAGTGACAAATCTAGTGACTTTTTGGACAAAGCTTAGCTACTTTCCGTAGATCAGAGTCGCCAGTGTTGCACTGCGAGCGCGAGGTCGGGCTTTCCCTGTGCAGGCACACCTCTCCGTGCATCTCATTAAATTGACCCCACGGCAGCCGATGCAGATGTAAAATCAGGATTTTAGCAGTGCAGAGCAGCAGCCTGGAAATGGCTTGGAAGTGACTGCTGGTTAACATGTAGTCTCAATCGGCGACATTTCAGTCACTATTTCCTACTGGTTCCACTGTCTGACAACAGAAACAGAAAAAAACATGAATGAGAACAGCTTTATTGGGAGATGTCTGTGAAGATTCTCAGTCATCCAGGTCATGGTATTTCTAAGTGCCCTATGCAAGCAACTGGACTTGCATGAAGTTCTTGAAGATGTTTTACCTTTCTTCCAAAAGGCTTCTTCAGTTCTAGCTGACTGGTGTGGAGTCCAAGGCATTTAACTTCTTGTTTGGTCGTTAACACCTTGATAGTCATTGAGGTCACGTATGAGTCGCTGATCCATCCGGCCATCGTGTGAGTCATTAGGGTCACATGAGTCATTGTCTGAATGGGTGTTATTGGGAATCTGGCTGTATTCAATTACCGTATATGCGAGCACAGAGGGCAGTAGAGAAGCAAATAGATAAAGGGCGGTCCAGCTATATACTAGGTTTTGACCTAGTCTTTTTTCTGCCAATGACCCATCGGAGTTGATTTATTACCAGCCACAGAGATAATTTTCCCAGAACTTGACTGACGGTCAGTTTACACTCTGATTACGGCTCAAAACAGCAGTAGAGCTGCTCCATCCTTCCTCTGAACAAACCCCCCCCCCCCAGGGTCAGATGAGAAAAAAAAGAGCAATGTCTAAATCTGTATTCTCAGTTTACACACCATGTTCTCGGATTATAAACCATGCTCTCTTTTTTTTTTCTCAAAAAGGCCCAAGGGGGGGCTCCGTAAACAACTGATGCAGTGAGAGCTGTATAATGACATATATCATTGAGTCCAAATAAGTGTTCTTATGGTTGGTCTGTGTGTGTGTGTGTGTGTGTGTGTGTGTGTGTGTGTGTGTGTGTGTGTTTGTCTTTGTGTGTGCGTGTGTGTGTGCGCGTGTACACACAGAATGAGACAGTAGAGTCAAAGCCTCCTTCACTCAGATCAAAGACACTGCTGGCAATAAAAGAACAGAGAGAAAGTGAGGTAGACACAAATGCTTATCAGAGAGAGCAGAAATGCAGAGAAGACAAAAATCATATCCAAGCATCCAACCGGCCCCCTAAACAAATAGTTATTGAATATGTAAATTATGAGCACTTTCCATGCTTCAAGACACATGCCCCTGAAAATGTACTTCTGCAGTTAGTTTGGCTTGTACTTCCAATTTCTCATGCAATCCAGCTTTTGCTCCTTTTGAGTTTAAATGCTCTTATTGTAAGTCACGTTTTCTTCGTAAGTCACTTTTATTGTAAGTCACATTACAGTCATGTAATGTTATAATTGACAGCAGATGTCAAAACGTATCGGGGCCTGCATAGAAACTCCTCAAACCACCACTGAAGCATGATCCACTTCTCCACTGTCCATCCATATGCACGCCGGGTCCCAAACACAGTAGAACATACGCGTGTATTATGGATTTGTGATGTTCCAAAGTAAATCACAGCTGTTTAAGAGGTTTCCGTGGACATTTTGATATCTTTTCTCGCTGTGACCCTGGGTCACCAAGCTGACAGACCACAGGCTTTTCAGGGCCACCTTTCGAATCCATAGCGGGCGATGCGCCATTCATGTCATATTGGAGTTCTGACTTGTGAAAACCGTTCACGTCAACCTCCAATCCTTGTTTGCCTGAAAACACAGACAAATATTAATGTCCAATATTAGCCAAAGACTATCCCTCAGTGTAATGAAACCCAAATTTAATTGACATAATGCTGTTTATTTTACAAATACTGCCAATGGACAGTCTTTTTAACCCCTCACATTACCAACTCTGCAATCATACAACCAGCTTGCGTTGGTTTGGTGATGGGAACACTTGCTAGTCTTAAACACGGGACTCTTCTATCCATTTTGTATCCCTTGGTCCTTCAAAAGAAAGTTTTTTATTTTTTATTTTTGCCTTTTTCTTTGGTGTCTGTGTCTCTCCTAAGTTTTATTAAGTATTTCAAAAGAGAAAAAGAAAAGCAAACACTAAATTAACATCCAAAATGTCTGTTGTGAACATCCGTGGTTCCACTGTGACCGACCGTATGTACCACAGTTGTAGGCACGCATGGGTTCCCTGTGCAACAACAGATTCTTACTGACATTTCCCATGCACTCACTTTTTAAAAACCTGATCCTCTGACAGCTCATGTTTCTGCCCTGCTGATCTTTCAGCACATCTCAATCCTGCCGGCCGCTCCTGTCCTGTCCCCTCTCCCCGTCGGCAGCCCGCAGTGTCAGCCGTGTCGTATGTATGTCTGGCCGCCCAAATGCATTAAGAGCAGATCGTCTGCTCTAATGTTTGACGATCTTGAAAGATTAAAGAGCGGTGCTGTAGCCCGGTGAGGCAGTTACAGGGCTGCATCTGTGGGCTGGAGGTCTGAGCAGAGTGTCAAGCGGTGTCTGGCATTTCATTTCAGTCAGACACCAAAAGGTTGTTGGACCGAGATTTCAACGGCGGAACATGTTCCTCTGGGCTGCCGAGAGCCGCACTTATCACACAGAGGCTTATTAAAGCCCGGGGAGACACACAAACAGACACACACACACACACACACACACACACACACACACACACACACACACACACACACACACACACACACACACACACACACGAGTTGGATAGATAGCAATGAGAAAAAAAATATGGGGACACACAGGGAGAAATGCAGACATATAGTGTGCACACACAAAAGTACGTATACACACACATGCAGAGATCAAGGTACACACTTACACAAGTGTGTACACCATTGGCAAATGTCCATGTACATCAGTATTAGGGCCACACACCTGCAAAGACTCTGAAGGGTGAGATAAAGTGTAACCTGTCAGTGCCTTGCTCAGGGGCAGGACTGAACTTTAAACATTTATTCATTCTGAGTCGTTTTCACTTCTGCTGCTGCTCAGCATTTTAAGTCACTCTGGGTGGGATTCTCTCTCCGTCACTTTACTTTCTTTCCCTCCACACAGCGGCATACGTTGTGCAGACATCAGACACGGCGTTTTTATTTCCAACTTAACCAAAACAACTGTCTTTTCCTAGCCTCAACCAAAGTGCTATCGTTGCCC
Source organism: Xiphias gladius (assembly GCF_016859285.1). NCBI lineage: Eukaryota > Metazoa > Chordata > Actinopteri > Istiophoriformes > Xiphiidae > Xiphias > Xiphias gladius. The sequence goes on along the minus strand of NC_053420.1, from coordinate 4,936,698 downwards.
AAACCCAACCGGTCGTGCGCTTTGTCTACCCATCATCCACCCCAACCACCTCCTGGTGATGAACAGCTGCAGTTTAGTTTTATAGAAACGTAATTTCTGGGAGACAGGGTGGGATATTTTATGACAGATATTGTTGTGTTTTCCTGTTGAATAGAGTACTGTCCTTTAGGGCTACAACTAATGATTATTTTCATTATCGATTAATCGGCTGATTATCTTATAGATTATTCGATTAATCATTTTGTCAATAAAATGTCAGAAAATGGTGAAAAATTACAGTTATAATTTCCCACAGCCCAAGGAACTTCATTCAAAATGGTTGTTTAACTTCAAGCAACATCCCAAAACCTAAAGATATTCAGTTAATAATCAGATATGACACAAAAAAGCAGCAAACTATCACATTTGAGAAACTGGAACCAGTAAATGTTGTGAATCTTTTTTTCTAAAATAACTGATTGATTATCAAAATAGTTGTCCATTAATTTTCTGTCAATAGATCAATCACTGCATCTCTACTAACTATAGATTAGGTGGAGATCAGTAATTAATTATGGACATTTGTTTTCGGTTAGACCCAAACTCACACACACGCTTTATACACACATCACGCGCATCATTACACACACGCACGAGAAACACACACAAACACTCGCACACATACAGGTAGCAGCTGGCGTCATCTGGGAAGGCAGTAAGCATGTGATCAAAGCTGCATGTTGCCAGTCGGGTCGCTGTTTGATGTGAGCTCCCTCAGGTTATGGCTGGATCCTCTGAGAGTCCTTCCACAAGATTCTCGAGACAGAGAGAGAGAGAGAGTGTGACACTTACATTTACGCTCCTCCAACATAAGAAGGTGTAGTGTGGCAGTAAGGACATGGGAAGCAGTTCTCACCTGCTAATCATATATTAATGTTAGCTAACAGTTAAGCTGGGGTACAAGTGTAAATAGATTCTCCTCTCTTCTTGAACCCGAGCTTCAAATGGAAACGCAGGGCGCAAGGAGTGTTTCGATGAGCTAGCAAAAGTTTTTAGAAAAAGTTCTGCAGATAACACTGCACGTACCGACGCTGCTTCACACACTCTGGGAACATACAAATGTCAAACTTCCCCGGAAGAAACTCCAGCGTACAGTAAATACTAACAGTACGCGGGGCGCAAGACGTGTACTTCGAAATGTAGTACGAAGACGTGCTGCTTGCCCGGCACAATGAATGTAAAGTCAGCAGAGGGTAGAGGGGCAGGGATCAAGATGAATCAGAAAGCGACTGACAGTTTGGATTTAGTTTATCTGCGCGTCCACATGGTGAAACGTACAGAGAGAAAAATAAAAAGAAATGTAAACTGGAGTGAACAAAAAGAATCCTTAAGGGTGAAAACATCTCTCCACAAAAGAGAATTGGGGAAAATAAGATGACAACGACAAAAGAGAATTGGAAAATAGAACCCAAATGACATCAAAACCCAGCACAGATTGAGACTGGTACACAGATAAATAATAAATAAGGAGTCAGCAAATAAAGTAGCCTTGATGCAGATGGTGAAAACCGGAGAGGGACAGTGGATGTGAGCTGTGGAAAACTATCCATCTATATGTGTCTGCAGATGAGTTTGTTTGAGCGGCTTTTAGTTTTTCTTTTTTCACAGAGAATAAAGGTTCTGGTGATTTTGAATCTAAGTCAATTACAACACATTCCAACAATAAAGTTTTCATAGAGGACAAAGTATCAAAACAGCGCTGCTGAGCACTAAACACAAAAATACAGCTGAGGCCGATGGTCATGTCGTAGGATTTGCAAACGTAAAGTATTGGACAATAACAAATTTGACCTGATGATGGCACTAGAGGAAAAGTCAGGGGATCACCTCTGGGCACCATGGATACGTCTACAGATTTTCATGGCAATCCGTCCAACGGTTGTTGAGACAGTTCACTAAAAGCTCGACATGTGACCCTCCTGGTGACCCTAGAGGAAAAGTCAGGAGATCACCGACATCATCAGGATACAAAGTCTGCTGGGGCGGAGCTAGACTCTCAGTGCACAGTGCATCCCGGGGAGGCATTCTCTCCTGATAAAGTCAATTTAAATGGCTGATATACTGTATCCTATCTTCTCCTATCCGGCCCATAGACATAGACTGTCACTTGCTGAGCCAGTGCAAGCCTTTGTCTAAGCAAACATACGGTGAAGCCACTTTGTCAGACGAGCTTGTTCTGAAGAACGAAAAAAAAAGAAAACAGGTTGCCCAGTCGTGATCAAATGTTCCGGCCAGGAGTTGAAAAGGTCTGGGGCCAAGTCCAGACCACTTGGGGCTGATTATTATTATCATTTTTTTTTAATGAGCCTTGAGTGCTCCTGTGTAACAGATGTAAATGCACGGCCGTGAAAGCCTTGCATCTCTTAAGCTTATCTTGACTGAGAATTCGCTGCTTGTGTGCCGGGCTGTTTGGCTTTGTCTTATTACTCTGTAAATAGCACTCTCGTGTGTCAAAAGCTGCTGGCAAAATCAGCGGATGACAGTTCTGAAAATCCAGATATTACCGTTTTCAAAATCATCCATACAGTACTGCGGGGAATTTCAGAACTGTTATTTGATTTATTATCTCACTCTGTAAGTACTGCATTATGGACAAAAGGCCAAACTTACAGACTTTTTACTTCATTTTAAGTCCGGTCAAATTTCTCTGAACTAGCGTTACAGTGACATTTAAATCAAGAGTTTTACCCCGTGTTTTAACTTAAACTTGTAGCAATAGTTCATCAGGGTCAAAAAATGGTAAAACTGAGAGATGAAGGCTTCGTTCCTACTGTCTGGATGGGAGGGGAAGCAGCCCCTAACCTGACTCCTGACCACCAGGCAGCTGCTCGAACCCAGAGCCTAACCCCTGTTCCTCTACTAATGCCTCTCATTTTATGGGAACAACACAGTGTGCAAGGTGCCACTATGCCATGTTAAGAAGGACGTTGTTTGTTGACTGTTATAATCCATGTTTGAAAAAAATTGAGGTTTCATTTACAGAAATTAGCTTGCTGCAAAGCAGACAGGGGTCAAAGAACAAATAGTCACTGCAGTAAATTGCGATTTCAGCCACTTATCTCTCAATTTGCATAATCACAAAAAGGTATAATGTTGCACATCTTTAAATCTACAAAACATCTGTGCATCTTTAAAATGTAGTGGATGGCGCTTCGGGACTGTTAACAGAAAGTCAATGCAGTGGATACTACTTTTTCATTCCATAGGCCTTTTTCACAACATGTGGTAGTAGGAAGGACTCAGGTGTTACCGATAACATTAAGGATGGCTCTGGAGGTTGCTGGAGATGAGGTTCTCTGGCAAAAATGTCAGAAAGCACCAGCAGCAGATATCACAGTAATTAGGGTTTGCTTTGCTACCTTTAGTCGATAAACCACTGGTTCTCAAATCTAGGGGCACTATCACTTGTGGCACTTTTATTTATACCTTACCTTTTGTTGTTCTGTGTGAGCCTGACAGCCAGGCAGAAGCCGCATTGATTGCCCGCCGTGCCAGTAGAGCGCGTGCTGTCCATACAAAAAGAAAGCTGCGGAGGGCTTCCTGAGCTTGTGTACAAGAGGACGTCGCCCAACCCTGCCCGCCCCCTCAGTCTCTCTACATCCAGGCACAGGCAGCAGGCAGGGTTGGGGATTGTCCGGAATGAAATCAGTTACATTTTTTGATGGTAATAGTTTTTTTTTTTTTCTCTGTCGGAAAGATTTGGGGCTAGTCAAAAAAACATTCCCGGCTTAAACCCCGGAAGCCCGATGTTGGCAACGCCAGCGCTCTACACGTATCGGTTGACTAACGGTTCTGCACAATCTCTGACAGACAGCGGCAGGCTGGTGCACTGTCTCAGTACCATGTCTTTCTTACGCGGGAATAACATAAACATGAAATAGACACGGCGGTGTACGACACTACACAAGGCCTATTGAAACATAAAATACACACAGCGGTCCACAAAACTATACTGGGCCTATTCCAATACAGAATAGAAAGTCTACAACGCCACAGGCAGTCAGACAGACAGGTGCAGAGAAGCGGTAAATATGGAGATAAACAACAAATTAATCTAACATTCTGACTGCTTTCTTCAAAACCAAAATTCAAGTTAAGAAAGACTTATTACGGATGTTTCACTCACCAATTGATGTCCCTGCTCAGCCGGCTTTAGTTTAGTTTAGTTCATTCGTGTATCCCACCATCCTCCATAGAACAAAATAATCTGAACAGGTTAACCAACTTTGTACATATCGCGGTCCCTCTTTAAAACTTCACCCTCCTCTCCCTCATGCTATGCTTTGATCGATGCTAACCGCGTCGTTAGCCACTGTCAGGCTAGTAGCGCTGGCGGTAACGTTGGATAGGTTATTCCTTCCACCATCATCGCGGTTGTGTCGAAAGGACGAGCAAGATGAGAGGTAAGATGTTAGAGGAGCACAGGACGCAGTTCAAGTTTTCTTACTCGTAGCTCCTTGCGTTTTAAATTGCTTTCTCTCCATTTCACCGCCAAGCTAGGTTAAAAAAAAACCAAAACAGTTAACGTTACAGTCAGACTAACTTCATCATTCGGCCAACCAACCCTCTGCCCCTGCGATCGCTCCGCTCGTGAATGTCGGGGAGCCGTGGACATCTGTGGCCAACTTTGTGCTAATTCATCAAGTAGATACGGACATAGTTCACGGGATAGGTGAAACAATTTTACCTGCTGGTGGTGCCACAGGAAAAAGTCAGGGGATGACCAAGTCAGTAGCATTCATCATCCGGGGAGCATGAATGTCTGAGCAAAATTTAATGGCAAGCCGTCCAGCAGTTTAATATTTCAGTCTGGACCAAAGCTGTGGATTGACAGACCGACACTGCTGTCCCTAGAGCCATGTCACCACCATGACATTTTTTCAAATTACAGGGGAGCCAGTGGGGGCTTTGTTCCCTGCAAAACAGACCTGAGCTTCCCCAGAAGCAACAAAACTTCTAGTTTAAAAACTAGAAAAAAAAAAAGTATCTTTAAATGATAGAAAAAATGTTTTTTTCAAGCAAGTAAATAAGGAAGTATTTGGTTATTGTCTTACAGTTACTCACCCAGTGTGTAAATTCCATCATTTCGTCCAATATATAAACATCAGGGGGAAACCTTAGCGGGTCTTTGCAAGACACTGGTGGATACAGTGCAGTGTGAGTATAGTAAGAGACAGTATAAATAATGTAACGTTACACAGGTAAAGGTCAGGATGAAGCTGTGCACACTGACTCTTCCATTTAGAAAAACTCATGCAGTGACAAAGCGAATAACATGTCGATAACTATGAAATTAAAAAAATGTTCAGGATCTCCTGTCTTGCAACCTGCCGCTTCCTCACACACCCCCACACAAACGGCCACTTGCATTCGTACCCACGCGTTTCCAAACACACATCTGTGTGAAGCACATATCACACCGCATCACCAAACAGTTTTTTTTTAAGGCTGACAGCTTGGTCTGCCTCCCATGATCAGACGACACTTGATAACATTAGCACACAGCCAATCCATTGATAATTTATTTCATATGTCAAAACCACCCATCCTCTTACAGTGACTGCAGTACGGCAGCACGTATGGAGAGTCTGGGGAGAGTTATCTCTCTTTTTCTGCCCTCACCTCCCTCCGCCTCCTCCTTTTCCCTCTCTCTCCATCTGCCCAGCGCAGGGACGGATGGCTGTACGAGGGAGTTCAGAGAGAGGAGGTGTTAAGATGGATGAGACGTCTGCTCCTGGGAGATTCTGAGCGGAAATGGACTGACTGAACCTGCGGGAACAGCTGATCGAGAGCGACTCCAGAGGGGGAGGTGAAGCAGGGGTGAGGAGTTTGAAAAAAAGAAAAAAAACCGGAGAGTGATCTGAGCTTCAAGTTTAAAGTTTTTTTTTCTACCACACACTAATATATTGCATCAGGTCCTGTTACATTTTCCTGACTGTATGAAAGAATAAAGGAGGAATGACAGTTAAATTGAATTAATTTGTAAATTATTCAAGGGCAAAATCCAGTGCCGGAGCTTCAAGCAGTGACTTATTCATACAGTTGAGTGAAGGGCATTTAGTGAGCCCTTTTGACCCCTATAGCAACTAAACGCAGGAATAAAGTGAAGAAAAACAGTTCATCTAAAACATTTTTATTTCGCTTTCCGCCAAGTCTGAAAGAAACTCGGAAGGTTTGGCAAATTAGACCCAGAACGGATTCATCCTTCTGCACATTCTGTTATTATCATTTAATGATGTGCAACTGTGCATCCCCATCTCTCAGAAACTAAGCTTATATACTATACCACTAATTTGCAACAACAAATACGTTTTGAAGAGCCTTAATGTTGCCCTTATTACATTTTTTATAATGAGGGAAGGTTTTTAATCAACCTATCTGCCAAGTTGTAAAATGTTCGTTCAGAACGTATCTGCAAAGATGTTCCCGGACAATACATTTAACTTGTCCTGTAATGTCTACTGTATTATCTATGATCTATATCTACTATCTATCAATAAAATATCTGCTTGTAGACACTTTTTAATGGTTATGTTTAGTTGGTCAAGTCACTTGATTAAGGTTCAGGAAAGCTCGTGGTTCTGGCTAAATCCTGAGGAAGTACAGACACCACACACATCTTCTTCCCTTTATGAACATTTAAACAAAACCACTATCTTTTCTTAGACCTCAACCTAAAAAGCCTTTGTTGCTTATAAACCCAACCCTGTTACTTGAACTGTGACAAATCTGTCACAACTGTGACATCCTTTATCCCCCCTTTTTTTTCTGATCAAAGGGGGCTCTGTTTATGAATTTCAGAGCTTTATTTAGTCAAACTTTCATAAATCATTGGCATGGCAGACTGCATTTCAAGTCTGCTAAGACCAAGCCAGCACTTTGTATGACAGCCGCATATAGTGTATGAGTGGGGGGAAAAATTACTAATGAGCCTAAGACAGATATAACAGAGCAAATTTTAACTTTAAAAGTGAAATGACAAAAATACTAGAAAATGGACACCGGTCGAAAGACGGACAAGTGAAAAAAGTGGGAAAAAAGGAAAAGTTTTTCAAACACAGAAATGACAGCTACGTGAAAGGGTGACAGATAAGATGAACTGATAAACGGCGGGAACGCGATGGAGCGAGACAGCGGACGGATGATGGACGTGGGATAAGCAAACAGATGGACGATGGGACCAAGTCAGAGAGACAGACAAGGAGACACAAAGAGCAAAACCAATGAAACTGAAAAGAGGGATTATTTAAGAGCAATGACCCGATAAATCAACCTGAAATAAACGGACTGACAGATGGACAGGAAGCTGACAAAATCAAAGAAAAAACAAAGATGATGGAGAGATGTTCAAGCAGGTCAGAGGCGATGGAAAAAGTAGATGAGTGATGTGTGTCGTGGTCCCGAAACATGATGGCACCTCAGCCTGATAAATCAGAAACATTAGGAGGAGCAAAGTAAGGCGCTTAAGCTGTAAAAGTATGTGGCGCCTTTGCCACGAATGAGATGAAAAAGACGGCAAAGGCACACAGTGTAACCTTTGCAGGACATTATGTTGGGAATGAATAAATAACGAGCAAAGACGTTCTTCCAAGGATTTATGACTTTGTTGTGTTTCCAGTTCTGTCACTATAGACAGCGTAACTAATGAGTGACAACTTTTTTGTTAGGGCTGTGAACGTAAAAACAAATGTCAGTGTGTTCCAGGGAAAAATAATGTGATAACAGAGATGTGTGTCTTTGTGAAGCTTTAATCCCAAAACACTGCCCGTCGGTATTTGAGTATTTCTTCTTGATTTTTTTTTTTCAAGCGTGAAACTAGTTAGTGCTCAAAACACAGCGCTAGTATGAAGCTGGGACCTCATAGTATGGAATAATATATACCCCCGCATTCTGATTTAGATTTCAGCCTGACTACACTGGAAACCAGACCTAATATAAATAAACATCATAAAATGTGACGTACTAGAGAAGAGTATTTTCAAAACATTAAAACACTGCATCAGGCACAGAGAAGAAGTAATAAAAAGAAATAGAAAAAACGTAAACAGTATCACACCAGGGTTATGTAATTTATTTAAAGTAAAAGCTTCGGATAATGACTCTGAAGTGTAATATATGATTGTTTTTCAAAATAAGATGACATATTTGGCTGGCAGGGTGGAGCTAATTCTGACAAGCTGTGATGACAGATGAAGAAGAGCAAAAAATACGAGAGGAGGCTTTTAACTATGTAAATGGCTGAGAGGAGGCTAGAAGAGGAAGCGCTTTCATCCTCACGAATGACTGAAGGAACGATTAAGAGAGACGGATGAACTCAGTTTAGCCCGTAATCAGCATCAGAACAAAACAAGATGATTCACAGGGTGTGACAGAGAGAGAGAGAGAAACGGGGGATGTGGGGAGTGGGGGAAATTAAAAAAGGGAATAGATTGGGAGATGGAGCGGGCCAGGGCTCAAGCTTTTAACCCCATAAATGGCAGAAAAGCGAGAAATGGTGAGAGGTCATTTTGGAAAGAGATGAATGTAGCTCTCAATCCCTCGAGTGACCGTGAAAAGGGGAGAGACACGAGATGGAGGCAGATTTAACGCCATAAACGACAGATCAGGGAGAAGAAAAAGGAAGAAAGAACCTCACATCATCTCATAAAAACGGCTTATACACTGCACGGCCAAAGTAAATGCTTAAGATGACATGTCATAACCTGATAAAGAACAGAATTATAGAAGGGGAAAGGTAAGGGAGAGGAAGTTGAACCTCATTCTGAACACATAACAAAAAAACTGAGTAGTTCGAGTGTTTTTCTAACTTCATTTCAGGGCAGCAGACGACTGAAGATGCTGTAAAGTTCAGGGTTTTTTTGAGGCCGTCTCAACTCCTGAACCCAGAGCGAGGTTAGCGTGGTTACAGCTACAATCCAGTGTTCACTTAGTCATTTTAGAAACTCGAACTCTCCAAACCGAGACACCAGACAGCCGAGGAAGGTGACATTGACTGCAGGGTGTCAGCTCTGGAGGTGCAGGACACGGTCCACATCTCTGCCAAACTTCATGGTGAAGAGCCAGAATCGGGCGGGATGAGAAGTTTTGGCTCGACAAATGAGCGTTACTTCAATGCGCTGCCCTTCAGCGTTGATCAGGGTCGGTTGAAATAAGGGGTTCCCTCCAGGTCTTTCAAAAATGTAAACATCCGAATGTGGAACCGGATTTGACGTCTAATACCAATTTAGCAGCGCGTCGCTCTTTTTGAAATAGCCACACTGTACCTATGGAAGCCACACTTACTTCCATAGGTACAGGGACATTTGAATGCTGTTATGGTTCCCTGAACTATTTACCTTTATCAATGATATGCTGTATGAATGCAACATTACAATACAACCGTTCTTTCGAAAACTCTGCCCCACCTCACTTTAATAGTATTAAATGCTCATGAAGGTATTTGAATATTTCCCCTCGAAGCCGTGTTAAAGGATAAGTCTGGTGATTTTCTATATTATTCTTTTTGTCAGAAAATGCCAAAAGACCAAAATCAACAATGACTTGATCCTATTAACAAGTATTGTGTGTGTATCCAAAGCCTGATATATCTTATTCCTCTTTGCCACAGAGGTCTATTTTTACGCCCCCTCCCCAAAAAAAGGATTTTAAACACATCATTGAGTCACACTGTTGCACTAAGTGACATATTCCTTCACTACCATGAACACACACACTGCAGAATCTCACATACACCATCCTGCTGCCTGAGATACTCGCTAGAGCACCAAATGTGGATCAATCTGCCACCGAAAATCGTCCCCGACAAATACACTATTTCTTCCCGTAGCTTTGTTTGCTAAACGCTCCAGAGCCCAGCTGTTTTAGGAAATGCCCGAGCCTTTAGGAAGACACGAAACCCTTTAAAAACGAGCAGAGGGGGCGGGGGGAAAGAACAATCAATAGCCGGTGATCTGCTCTCCCTCGGGGATTATCCCCATGATGACCAAGTAATAGCCAGATGGGTGACCCAAGTGATCCAGCAGAGCTATGGCCCACAGTTCAGTCGGCGGTTTTACTGGTTAGCTGCCAGTTGGAATGTGGGTAGACACATCTACAGCAGGTCCCCAAACAATCAAAGGTTTAAAAGTAAAAAAGATTTCCAAATTGGACCGAAGTCAGTGTGGATCGAGTCCAAGTTTTGATTAAAGAAAAATACATAAACAAAGTATAAAATATATGGAGGGAAAACTGCCCATCTCTAATGGCCATTGTAAATACACTGAGTCGTCTGTGAGTCTGTGGCTCTAATGAGCTGAAGCAGCACAGAAAAAACCCAAAAAAAAAAAAAAAAGAATTAGTAGCTAAAAAACTTTGAGGTAATCACCGTCTTTGTGTTTGTGTGAGTCCAACACACACACACACACACACAGTGTCACATCCTGGATTACATCGACACACAGATGGGTGTAGGGCTCCAAAGTGGTAGAGAATAAATATTGAACAGAGTTGTTCCGAATCGTAAATGGCCTTTGAGAGCAACGCTGAAGTTCGTGGTCTGGCAGTGAGGTCTCGCACCGGACAGCAACGCTGAACAGAGATAAACCCTGACCTGCCGGGGCCACCGGAGCCGGCATAGATATCACACCAAAACAGGAAATGGATCCTTGGCTAGTTCAGCTGTACCGGCTTCCGATGAGGCGAATGAGAGACACAGTGAATATTTACAGACACTGGGGCTTTTAGCCGCGCCGGGGCGCCAGGAAACACAGTATCGGGGGGCAATGGAACTGGAACGCCTGAGTGTTATACTTCTGTTGAAGCATTCTGGTCCAAGTGTGAGTGTAGCTAATTCTCCCTCCATCCCGTTTGTCAGTCACATACCGATTCATTCTCCTGTCAGGCTTTCGCAGCGTCAGACCCGATTTTCCTCTGGCAATTTTTCACCCTTTTTGGGCGCCTCATCACGACATCCTGTAATTCTCGGCAGCTTGACGGATGACTTGGTCCCCGGTCTGTTTCTGAAGGAAAGACGTCGGGGGACGGCTTTCATTTGTCACCACTCGGCGGCAGCAAAACGTGTTACGAGAGCCGTCAGAAGCTCCAGGGTCAAACTGGACTAACTGACCGACTCCGAAAGATAAACACAATTGATGAACCTCGCTAGACCAGCAACAAAGCTAAAAACAACCTATAACGCCACCCGCTCGTGCAGGCTCAGTCAGAACATGTCTTGTCATCAAATGTTATAGGACCCCCAGCTTTTCAAAAGCAAGTAATAGGAAAAAAAAATGGTTGTCTTGTATTTGGAGTAATATGTTAGTTTCACTTGTGTTTGACAGTGAAAATGATCATTCAGGTCCCTAATGTGTGCATGTTGCTGACATGTCCAACAAACTTACAGCCGAGTATTGGCCGCTGGTATGGTAACAGTGTCCTCACACACACACACACACACCCACAAAAGTCATTTTGCATGTATTATGCATGCATTACCAGACAGTCATACCCACATTCATCTATTTGTTCACACACACGCACTCTTTCCCCTTGAGAGGAGGGAGGGTGAGCCAGCAGCAATTAGCAGAACAGAGGTTTTTACTCAGCGGGGGAGGCAAAACTCGTTTAGCAATCACATTACTCTGCATAAGGAACCATAAATGACATGCTAATTATATGCAAATGAGATGCTAATTGAGCTGATTCAATTCCGACCAACAGATGGTTCCTGTACTGCTGTAATGGGGCCTCTGATGGCTGTGAAAGAAGTGTGTTTGTGTGCGTGTGTGTGTGTGTGTGTGCGTGCGTGTGTGTGTGTTTGTGTGTGTGTGTGTGTGTGTGTGTGTGTGTGTGTGTGTGTGTTTGTGTGTTGGGGGTGGGTATATCTGAGAAAGGAAGGAAGAACGAAAGAAGAATGAGACATAGCAAATACGTAATAAAGACTGAAAGTGAATCAGAGACAAACTGGGTGGAAGGAAACCAGTGAGAAACCAGCGTGGGAGACAAAGAAATGCGTCTACACAGTAAAGAGGATAAAGTGAGTCAAAGAAAAAGTGAAATGGATGGATAATGGCAGAAAGACAGTGAACAGAAGAGCGAGGCATTATTAAGCTATACGCATCATTATCATAATGCATTACACTGCATTATACTTTCATGCACTAACATTATCATTCTCATATCATTAGGTATGTATACTGTGTATTCTGCGCTATACTGTTCATATTACTATTGTTATTATTATTGTTATGTGTTATGTGTATAGCTTGTTGTTTGCAATATACTGCATTATACTGCAGTAAACTAATACTATCATTATCATATCATTATCATCATTATCATTACAGGTATAGCTAATTTTTCCATTTACATATTTCACACCAGTACCATAATGTGTACAGCTAATGTTTGTTTTTTACATTTTTTTTTTTTTTTTTGGGTGGGAATTTCCTGTATTGCGCTGCTTGTGACTGTGCTACTCCACTACGCCCCTGCAAATTGCCCCCCCCGGGGACAAATAAAGTGTTTTGAATTGAATTAAACTGAATTGACTTTAAATGTGGCTGAGAAAGGAGACGAAGGAGAGTAAATCACAAGTGAAATAGGTGTGGTGATTAGAGAGACTCAAACGGCTGATAACATGGAAAATTAAAATTTGATTTTAGAAGTTACTTCACAAAGCTCCACTACTCAATATTTTATATTACCAGTGTATTAATGACTCTTTGTAATGTGAGAGGGGTTGCTTACAGTCATGAACCCGCAGAAAAACATCACCAATTTTGCGGTTCCACGAAGCTTTTTAGCCTCTTTCAGCTCATAGTTTTGGTTTTACAACACATTTGCTGTTTAGCTTCTGCCTCAGTGCTGTCTCCAACCTCATTTCCAGCAGCAAAGGGCAGTTTATTAGTGCTTTAACCCGACCATATACAACTTCTAAAATACATACGAATTATTGTACAAACATTTCAGATATGTTTAGCTTAAATATGTCAGGTCAGTGGGGTAGATCCCATGTACCTGCATACCCCCACAGGTCCAATCAGCTTGACATCCTTCACTGCTATTTGCCCATCTGCTCACACACTTCCCTTTTCGGCACTGGCCGACTTATTTTCCAACTTGGTTTCTGTAAGTCCACCCACATGTTCTGTCCTCAGGTATTGACATTCTGCTCCAGTCCACTTTCCGTTCACTTCTGCAGGACGCTGTTTGACCTCATAGACTGAGACAACCTCCAATTATTGAATATATTCTTCCACTGTTCGCCATCTGTAAATCCACCTACACCTTCTCAAATTAAAAGGCATATGAAAACCTTCTCCTTGGCTTTGCTTCTTCCAACTGTGTTTTTTTTTCATTAGAACGAAGCCCAAAGGAAATGACTCATTGCAATTAACTCTGGATAAACACGTTGGCTAAACGTGGAAAGTGACAGAAATGGAAACAGATGACAGATCTATATAACAGTCACAGGTCAGCAGAACAGGGAGATAGGTCCGGTACTTAATTAATGACATATTCATCAGTTTGTGTGTTTCTCTTTTGACTGAACAGATTCAATATGGATTTGGATGTTGAGTTGAGGAGTTGCATTGTCTCCTAATGGTCTAAATACTGCTGAGGAATCATTTTTACCTTGAAAGTAATACGTTTGTATAAAGAAAATGAAATGAATACATTGTATTAAGTCTGAATCCAGTAAATATATAACATGACAGTCAAATATCAATACAGCTGCAGTTAATAAGCCTGAAGGGAGGATGAGACTTCATCCACTGCGGGGAAACTGTAGTCCTCTGCTCACATCCAAGTTGGAAGATTTTGGGCTTCAAGTATCCATGTAAGCCAGCAGTTTTTTCCGTTCTGGGCCGGATGAGGGTTTTTTTTTTTTTTTCTCCTAACAAATACAGGAGACCCATGGATAGTTGGAAAATTATGACACCATCAAGCGTGAGTTTTCGCACCAGCTGCCTGTAGGAGGTTTCCCCGCCGTCACCGTGCACCTGGAAGCTGTAGTGCAAGCACTTACCGGCAAGAGTGGACTGTCACTATATCGAATCATATCATTAATTAACTCTGACATGATGATGACGTCTCCAAGAAAAGGAGAGGAGAGACTGTCAGACTCAATTGATGTAATGAGTCAAAATCAAGAAAACTGTTTTGTGGTAGATTTATATTCTGACCCAAGCGACAGAGGAAGAGTTAAATAAATGTCAGCAGGTCCCGAGTTGACAGATTGACAGAGCGACCTTTACAGGAAGAAAGCGAGTCAAGGTCCTGTTTTAAACACAACACTGACATGTAAAATTCCCAGAGAATGTAAAAAGTATACGTGTGTGTGTGTGTGTGTGTGTGTGAAGGAGCCTCGCGTTTGAGCGAGCGTTTGACAGCACGAATCAAGTGAGCAAGTGTGTGTTTTAGTTAGTTAGAGTACACTCTCTGATGAAGGCCTTGGAAGGCACCAAAAGCTTAACCACTTTGAGTCAATAAAAGTGTTTTTACTCTTGAATGTTTTTCCGTGTGGTAAGTGTGCCCGTGTTTCTTTCTGTCTCACTCACTTCACACCCCCGTACAGTGCATTCAGAAAGTATTCAGACCCATTCTATTTTTCTCTTTTTTCACGTTTTTGTTTTGCTGCAGTCTCGTGCTAAAATCGTTTGAATTCCTTTTTCCCCTCATCAATCTACACTCAATACCCCGTTATGACAAAGCCAAAACGGAATTTTTCGAAATTTTTGCAAACAAGTATAAACTGAAATATCACACTGACGTAAGTATTCAGACCCTTTACTATGACACCTGAAATTTAGCTCTGGTGCCTGCCATTTCTCCTGATCATCTTTGAGATATTTCTACACCTTGATTGGAGTCCACCTGCGGTGAATTCAACTGATTGGACATGATTTGGAAAGACACAGACCTGTCTATAAGACGTCCCCCAGCTGACAAGGCTTACCAGAACAACAACCAAGCCGTGAGGTTGAAGGACCTGCCTGCAGAGCTCAGAGACCGGATTATGTCGCTGTACAGATCTGGGGAAGGCTACAACAAAATATCTACTGCACTGATTTTTCACAGGCACACTGGCCTCCATAATTCTTCAGTGGAAGAAGTTTAGAACGACCAGAACTTTTGCTAGAGCTGGCTGCCCGGCCAAACGGAGCGATCGGAGGAGAACGTGGTGACCAAGAACCGGATGGTCACTCTGACCGAGCTCCAGAGATCCTGTGTGGAGATAGGACAACCATCACTGCAGTACTCCACCGATCTGGGCTTTATGGCAGAGTGGCCAGACAGAAGCCTCTCCTCAGTGAAACACACAAGTACGCCTGCTTAGTTTGCAAACAAGCACCTAAAGGAAACCAAGATTGAACTGTTTGGCCTCAATTCCAAGCTTCATGTCTGGAGGAAACCAGGCAGCGCTCATTGTCTGCCCAACACCAGCCCAACGGTGCAGCACGGTGGTGTCACCATCATGCTGTGGGGGTGCGGTCAGGACCTCAGACTTGGCCGAGGGTTCACCTTCCAACAGGACACTGCCACGACAGCACAGGAGTGGCTTAGGGACCACTCTGTGAATGTCCTTGAGAGGCCCAGGCAGAGCCCTGACTCGAATCCAATCGAACATCTCTGCAAAGATCTGAAAATGGCTTTCCATTGATGGTGCCCCGCCCAATCTGAGAGAGTTTAAGAGGATCTGCAGAGAGGAGTGGCAGAAAATCCCCAAATCCAGGTGTGCAAATTACTAAAATTCTGATTTGGCTTTGTCATTATGGGGTATTGAGTGTAGAATGATGAGGGAAAAAAATGAATTTAAAACGATTATAGCGTGAGACTGCAGCATGACAAAATGTGAAAAAAACACTCAATGCACTGTATAACAACAAACAGATTAGGAAGGAATAGAGGAAGAGAAGCTCTGGGAGTAAAGAGACAGTGTGAAGTGATTGGGACAATGAGCAAGAGAGCGAACAGCAAATACTGGATGACGGATCTGTGTGATGTAGATTGGCGAGAGAAAAGAATGATAGGATGAGACTGGACAGTAGTTATGTGTTATTCATGAATGTCCATAGTGTGAGTTTCTATCATCTACCTTCATGCAAATGTGCTCCAGATGACAAAATGCATTCGGTTATTAATTAACCTCCAGTAACTCAGACACATGATGACATTTCATTGCCGCTTGCCTTTGAAGATGGTTGTGTTTTTTCTGTCATACAACTAGTATTAGTGTCAGAGTCGTCATTATTGCTTTGGATTTAATTTACTGTTGTAACTTCCCATTTTAATATTATATTATTTACTGTTTCATTTTCGTTAATACTGTTTATAACGTATGACTGTTGGCCTGCCACTGGAACTGGTGTGCTGTGTGTAACATGCTGGAGCCCTCGCAGACTTGAAGGGTGCAGCCCAAACTTCGTGACCAGTTTCCTGCATCCTGTCCCCGTGGCAGCTTGATGCGTAACCTCCGTTAAAATACTTCAATACGTTTGCTTTTTTCTGTATTTCTGTATGTCCTATATTACTGCAGAAAATGGTTCTTTTTTTTTTTAAAATGATACTAATTGTGCAACAAACAGTTAGTTAAATTCTTTCTCTGTTTTAATATTTTATGGAGCTTGTTGCCACCAAATTGGCACTGAGAGACCTAATATCATTTGGTCAATAAATGATGGTTTGTGCGAGACTCATCACTCAACACATCACACAAGTACACAACTGCTCCGGCGGCAGTGACAGGAGTAGTACTAAGCTCCTGAGTGCGATCAGGAGTGACGTGTATGTCTGTGACGAGAGGATCTGCTGGGTTGCATGACTCCCTCTTCGCTTCTTCTGGTTTGGTGCTGAATAATTGCTGATTTCTGCTTCTCATTAATGCAGAAGCTCATTGAGTGTCATGAATTATGTCTGCGCCATCGTGCACACACACACACACACACACACACACTTCTCTACTTGTGAGGACACTGACATAATATATTCCCTAGCTTCTTGTCTTAACCTTAATCATCACAGTTATACAGTATTACCCAATCCTTACACTTACTTTAGCCTAATCCTAATTCTAATCTTAACCTTTATGCTGAGCCTTTACCTTCGAAACAGCCCTTCAAAGAACTGAGGACTTTTTTTGAATGTTATTATTTTACATTGATGCCCCACTGTCCCAGAAAAGTCCTTTCTTTCCAAAAAAGAAAAGTCTACACCTTCCAACATGCCCTTGTTGTCCAAACATATGTCTTAATAGATATGATTCTTAATTTCCCAAAAAAACGTGTTTTTATTATATTAGTATATATTTAAAATCATACACATTAAAAAAAAATCCACTCACTCTGACTTTTATCATAAGTATAAAGACATAAGTACCATTGCTCACAATCCTACCCCCCCCCCGCCCAACACACACACACACACGTAACAAACGGGCAGCATCACACTTATCCCTACTCAGTGAAATTATTGATGACAGGTTCAGCAATTTGTCTTTTAAATGAGACACAAAAATATCTTTTTACTCTGAGGACGTTCACATGCAATTAAGGCCCGTTTATTAATGATGTGAGGAGGCAGACAGAGAGTTTCTGCTCTCCTCTATTCATCATACAGAGTCAGTTTGCCTCCCGCGGAAGAACGACTAAAGACACCGCTGGACCAATCACAGTCTGGCTACGCTCAATCACAGAGCACACATTTATTTCCCCTTTAAAGACCTGACTCAGTGGATCAGTTGTTGAACTCCATCTGAATAACAAAGAAATGTATCTGCTTAAGTTAATTAAATTAGTGATACATTGCAATAAAATGATCTATTATCTATAAATCTAAATGATTTGTTTTACCATATTTTACTGAAAATAAGTACTGATATTAAAAAGGGGAAAAAATCTAGTCTTTGTTTAGGCACATAGTATATTTGCTTTCTGGAGGCAAAGTCATTTAAAAAGTAAACAGATTGCACCTCATTTAACTACTATTGGTGAAAGTGTAATAATTTAGTTATTTTTAGTTACAATCAGACAAAAGCTGAAACTATTAGCTGGTGTAAAATAATTTCATAATGAAAGCAAAGACGCCAGAGATTGTTGTTATGTTATGTTATATACAACACGGCTAAGACATATTTCTTCTCTCTGCAACATTTCAAGGATCACCTGAACAGAACATTAAACATCTGACTCCCATGTATTGGTTTGTGGAGTAATGAGGGCATCAAAACAATACAGCTGTTCAGCAACCCTGAAATTACATTAAGTACTAATTCACAACAGCCAATATGTTTCTGAGAAAACGTAATGCCAGCTGGATTATATTTTATGTTTGCTAAATGTATTGACAACGTATTTAATTTGTTTTCCTACACCATCCACTCTTGCAAAACAATATGCACTTGTAGCAAGTGGATATTGGTAAACATTATTAAGGTTATATAAGCACTCACAACACTTAAGGTTAGGGAAACATTGTGGTCTTGGTTTTAATACAAAACAAGCACATGAATTGACATGTTAACAGTGTTGCCCAAACCATTTTCTGCCACACTGTACTCTGGAGAACAAATTAGTATTACATAGATTTGAAATGTAGGAGACAGGGTGCCTGTTGTGTCTTCCCAGCATGGTCAACCAAAGGCTACATTTCCATGAACCTTCGAGCTGGGACAGGCCCTGTTGACCTGTAGTGATGAAGCGTAGACTTCAGCTGATGCAGCCTCTGAATCGCGATGAAGCTTGTGCATCTGTGCAGCTTGCGTGCAAACAGGGGAAATTTTGATTTATTCACTTGAAAATAAGCAACAGATTTTTTTTTTGTTTTATTTTTTTGAGACACGAAAGCAGCAGGGCAACAAACCAACCCTTCTGATTCAGAGATGCCATGCGCCAAGTTACATATCAGACCCTATTTGTATTAATACAGTAGGACTGAGTCTCATCACGTAATTAAAAAAGGTGTAAAGCTGAAAATAACACTGGATACTGTGATTCCTCCATAAACTAGCATCTTTAACAACTTCCAAACAAGCAGTCAAACTTGGTAACCTACTTACTGCTGCAGTGAAACACCTGAAACCAATCTGGCAAGAAACTGTCCATCCCTCATGGTGAGGCAGCATTACCTGGGAGGCACAAACAAACACCAACAAAACCAACAGAGCTGAGCCAAATCTGTAGTAATGAGGTTAGACTAAGATGAAAAACATGCTCAAAGCAACAAAACAAGAAGCTTCCAAACTAATTAGTCAAAATTAGTTCAACTGGATTTAACAGAAATTGTTTGAAAAAATGGAAGAAAGGAGCAGTATGGCAGAAATATGTTTTGTTTTTCGTCTTTCCTAACTTCTTAATCATCTGGCGACCCCTTTAGATCAACACCGAAACCCCCTAAGGGGGAACCAGTCTCTAGGTTGGGAACTGGGTTAAGGTTGGGATTACGTAATGATCAATGTTAGAGCACCAGCCGATGATTATTTTCATGATCAATTGATCTGATGATTATTTTTAACAATAACAAATCCATTAGTCACGTGGGTCTAAAAAAATGTCAGTCGATAGCTAAAAGCGCCTCTCATCATTTCCCAGAGCCCACGGTGACGTGTTCAAATTGCCTGTTTTGTGTGACCAACGGTCCAAATCCCAAAAGGTATTTTGTTTACAATGATATAAAACAGAAAAAAGCAGGGAAATTGTAACATATGGGAACGGAATGTTGGGCAAAGCAAGAAACAGAACGATGTTTTTATGGCGGTGTGGAAGTCATTATGAATACAAATTGTTTGACTTTGAGACCCGGAGACGGGGGGGTTTACATGAATGAATCAAGATTCATAAGGAAGATTTTGATGAGCAAACGATTTTGCTTCAAAAATGTCTGTATGACTGATTGCTCATCAAAATCCTTCTCTATTCATTCATGTAAACCCCCGTCTCTGGTCTCAAACGCTTTGCATTCCCATCAGCCAGACTGACTTCCGCCCTGCCATAAAAACATCAGTCTGCTGCTTTCTCTGGGATCGAACATAAACACGATAGCATTAATACTGACATGTGATTCAACATTCGGATTTATTTATTTATTTCATTTGCTTGTTAAAAAGGTCTGATTTCTAATCTTAATTCCTTCCTTCGGGCTGAGTGGTTTGCAGTTTTATTGCGCAAACCTAGGGGAGGTACACGTTAGTCATCTGGGCTCCCCAGTCCACTACATCCCTGCATATCTCTATAGACCACACAATAAGCACTGTACTGTGCTTTCTGTGTCAGTATTAGGAAGGTTAAAATTATTCGACAAGTCTTCTTCTCCCTCTCTGACAAATGAGAGAAAGCAGGCGCGGCCCTCACACATGGCTGAAGGAACTTGCGACATTGAATGACCTGTGAGTTCTGGTTACCGAGCAGCTGGTACGGCACCTAGTAAAGCCCTGGCTCTCGTATTGATCATGGCATGGGCAACATGGCATAAAACAACAGCCTGTAAACTTGGAAGTGTAACCTTCCTTGGGTTGCTCATAAAATGTTTATATGTTTGACTTGTAAAAAAAAAAAAAAAAAAAAAAAGAACTTGTTTGTATTTTGATCCAGCAAACTGTTTGAAATTCATGGCAGCTGTTTGTCAAGGAGACCAGCTGGAGTTACTCTCAATAGACAGTCAACAATACTGGTCTAAATGTAAAGTACAAGGTTGAGTTTAGTTGACAGAAATGTAATTGTCTCACCAGGCCATCGTGTATTATATATAAACTCCACTTAACGATAGAATGAAGGATTAGGTTGTGAAAATATAATACAAAACAAAACAAAATATGAAATTTGGAGAGTTCAAGATTCGCTTATTCATCTTCGGCTTGTAAGGGGCAGGAAGAACATCAGAAAGCAATCTGAAAGATGAATCAGCAGGTCATGTACCTGGCTTATAAAGCTGAAATTGCTAACAGCTTAGAAAACACTTGAGTATTTACACATCCAGCAAACACAAAGCAACATTATGATTCATTTGAAGTTGAGTTGTGTTTGTGACAAATGTAAATCCAGTATTCACTCTCCTTTAACTGGTTTGGTAACACCAACTCCTGAGAAAAACTTCTGGCCCTTTAGCTGCTGGATGCTCCACTTTCTTCACCAGCTACCTGCTAACTTTGTCTGTCCGCCATTTGGTGCTGGGTGGGTAGTGTGCAATGGTTTTATCTGAGCTCGTCTGCCGCTGCTGGAACTGGGGTCACTAAGGCTCATCCACATTCAGGAGACCTCCAGTGTCCAAAGTGAGATCCGATTGCGATCCGATCACTCTGTCACATTCTCCTCTTGTTCGGGCTGGTCCAAAAAGACAAGAAGCAATAAAAAAAATAGATAGAAAAGGAAGAATAGAAGAAGATGGTAGCCATCCGTTAAGCTGCATTATGCTGTTTGCTTGCTTTACTCGCTTGTATACTTTTGTCAGACCAAATTGAAAGCAGCCACTTGGTCTCATCTTCACTCCATCCACGAGAGTCTCGAATAACGCCCATAGCTGAGGACTGAGGAGAGGACTGCTTCGTGCGTTTACTGGCTAATGGCTGCTGGCCGCATCCCTGGCTTGTTTGGAGCAGTCGCATTCGATTTGGTGTTTTCGCCCCCGTAGTTGTTGTATGTGGATTGAAAACGCAGTTGAATTTACACTTCGTGTTCAATGTGGTCACAATGCGTTCCTGACCACCCCCGGAGGTGGTTTGGTCAATCGCATCACAATCCATCCTCGATGCGTCCTGGGTTGAAATTTACGCCTGACCTGTCATGTGGTCTAGCACTATCCCATGGCGATCCTATCACCCGGAACCCATTTTAATGCCCGGTTTAAAACGGGGTAAGGGTTCAAATTAAACCGTGGTTTACTCTTGAGCACATTTTGGATGCGACACCATATACAAAACTAGTATGTTGCGAGATTATGGGAAAAATTTCTCTCCAGTTCCGTTCAGTCGGTGTGAGGGTCTGCACGACATGAGCTGTGTCATCTCTGCATGTCTGCAAGAGTGCAACTTTATGGAATGCAAATGTATGGCCATGCAGACTGTACGCACCAGCCGCACATCTGTGGACATGTCTGTGTGTGCAGACAACCCGTGTTTTAAAAGCGGAACTGCACATGCGTCCATCGACCGAGTACTGTTTGATTGTACTCGTTATTGAGTATGGGTCAGGGTCTGACTTGGTATTTCTGAAATAATACTCATGTTCAGTTATTTCATTGGGAGTTCGCAGGATGAAAAGTGAAAGTCTGCTACTTTTGAATGCTGAGGTTTATGCTTACAAGTTCCATTTCTTTTGGAATTAGTCTGAGTTTAAAAAAATCACAAAAACACAAGAGAAGATTTAACAAAAAAAACAACAACACAAGCACAGCAAAGTTACTTTTTATGCTCCAACTATTAATGAAAACCAACTTTACACATCTAAAGACATGGTGACAGACAAGCAGAGATCATTTAACAACCACACATACACATGCGCTTCCACCCTGTGCACGGAGAACAGGCGGACAGGCAGTTTGAATAAGCTTGGCTAGAGGTGACTGGATTGACAATGAGCAGACTTGCATTGTGATGTGGTGATTCTTCCCCTCTCCAAGGCTGACCGAAGCAGTCCGTGCTGCTGCCGGCTGTTGAAAAGGCTTCTTTTGTCTGTGGGGACAGTGTGTTTGGTTTCAGCTGCCCTTGAAGACAAACCAGAGTTACAAATAAACCAAGAAAAACTTTCCTTTCTTTGTCTTGACTACAAAATGTTTCACGAACAGAAGAACACAGGAGGAGCTAAAGGCAGAGACAGAAGCAGGGCTCACAGTAAATCAATAGACACGGTACCAAATGCAATCATCTCATACATCGTAAGTTACATACATGATAGCAGACACAAGTCAAATACAAACTGTAATATAAAAGAGCTCATGCTGTGTTGAACTTTTTGTCAGCCCTTTCACGCACTAAAGTTTCGACTTAAACCTGCAGATTTTTTGCTGTAAGTCCTCCCTATTAATGTCACGCCATCCTGCTAGTGCGGGCATCGGGGAAAGGGTGCTATTTTGATTTCAGATTTGGAGGAGGTCACTACTGGGAACTGCCTGAGCCAACACAAGAGTTAAAATGACATCCTGACCTGAACAGACTGTTGAAAAAGTGCTGTGTTAGCAGTAACTCTGATTTACACAGAAGTGCTTGACATCTGTTGAAAAAAAAAGAGGCCATTTTGTAAGGTGATGAATAATTTATTTAATGATTTAAACGCGTAAAAGGTGTCATATATAAACGTAAAGTTAATCTGGTAGGAAATGTGGAGGTGAGCAGTCCATCAGTTAAAAATGCCGCCTTCCAATTCGAACAAGGACACGGAAGTTTCTAATTTCTTGGATAGACTCTAATGGAAAAAATGTTCAACAAATGATATAATCCTAGTTTCAGAGAGGATAGGAATATATGTGTTTACCAAAGTTGCTTGCTTAAGCCTTTCTGAGCTACATCAGCTCTCACACAGAGAATCACCAGATATGAACTTCAGATCACAATATCTTAATAGCTTAATCAGAATAATGAGAACAATTTTGATGTCTCACTTTACTATTCCCGCAGCCTGCGGAGTTTAGCGCAGTGTCTATGCGGAGTTTTGGAATAGTACACAAACAGCATAGACACAATTATCACATTAAGTAAAGTAAAACAATTACTGATTGTCATCAGCCTATAACTTAGTATAAATTGTAAAATTATGAAATTCTAAATTCTAAATTTATACATTTCTTTACTTTCATGCAGTTCCTAAACATCCTATTAGTTTGCCCTGCACTCTGAAAGGCTTGAAACACCTTATACTGGAAATACCCAAAAACTCAAAAGTTCAATTTATTTCCAGGTCCAAACAAAGGTGCACTGAGGCGACACAACACCCAAACCCCTGGTCCTACCTGCTTGGTGGGATGAGGCTTTGTAGCAGTTTCCTGCGTTTATAGTTAAGTAGAACCGGGCTCAAGACTTCATGAAGCAGATCTCGAAGTGCTTCTGCAGCTGTACAAGTATCAGGATTTGAAATTCGCCCTGCTCTTGACACTGCATTCTGCTTAAAGGTGAAAGAATTATCACTCCTTCGTGGCTATATTTTGTTTCCTAAGGCCCCTTTTTGCAAGGAATTTAACAGCTTTTTTTAAAAATGTGATAAATACATATTTTAAAACATGCAAACAAACATTCTGTAAATGTCCGTTTTGTCATTTCTGTTGTCTGTGTAATCGAGATTACAACAAAGAAAGACTGAAATCTTTCCTCTCTCACCTGCTCTATGGAGAGAATTGAGAGTGGGACAGAGTCACTGAGAAAATGGGTGATCAAGGTTACAGCTACTGACTGCATAAAAGGCAACAAGACAAAGTTTAGATTGAAAGTTCCTCTAAAAAGCAGCAATGAATAACATTTATATAAGAAAAACATTAAGTATGATCCAACATTTGAAAGTAGGGAAAATTTTCTTTTGTATCTTCAGAAGTTCTCCTGTGAGTGAAAGGTGACCAATACAATTAAGGCAAAAGCGAGCAAAGACAGTTTAATATAGCCACTGGGGTAAAAAGAAAATTACATGTATTTTAATGTTACATAACAACTTGTTTGCTTGCTGGTATAGCACTAAGGATGCCAGCCTCCCTTAGGGTATAATGTGCCATGTTTTCTGCAGAAAGAAATATTATGGAAGTATGGAACATTCTGACGTTCAGCAGGTACAGCTGATCGAGTTCACCATCTTAGCAGGTGAGCATGCTAACTTTTGCTAATTAGGATAAAACACAAAGTACAGCTGAGGTTGTTGAGAATGTCATTAGTTTTGCAGGCATTTAGTCATATTATAAGTATAAGTATTCGGTTAAAAATGTGACCTGCCGGGGGGGGCTACGTGAATCGTCATTCGGATTGATCCTCTGGGCATCAAAGATATCTGTTTCACACTTCATGACAATCCATCCAGTAGTTGTTGAGACATTTCATCAAAAAGCAAAAATATGACCTCCTGGTGGCAAAAGTCAGGGGATCGCCAAAGTCAGTTGGACCATGAATATTTGTGCCAAATTTCACGGCAGTTAATCCAATAGCTGATGAGCTATTGCGGAAATTGCGGTGGTTGACCAACTGACAGACCAACACTGCCATTCACTGGTGTGGCTAAAAAGCTAGCCGACTCACAGCTAACACCTGTACAGTTGTTACAGTAAATACAGTCTGAGAGTATGTACAGATAAAGTGGCAAATCCATGTAAATGAAAACCAAAATTATGTTATAGTTCAAAGTCCGACTACACCCAATGATATCAACACTGCTAAACTAGGTATAAAATATACTGTAAACCTGAAGGAGAAAACACAAGTATCCCAAGCTGATCATTAAGCCTATAGTTTTTACTGTATTCAAGTAATATCTCTGTAGCCACCATAGCCCAAACATGTTGTTACATTCTTGAGGAGATTTGCCGCAGCTTAGGCATAGCCTACGACATAGCTATGGACCACGTAGCCTCCATAGTTTAACAAACGAGAAGAAACACAGTTTCAGCGAGGCTACATTTGGCTTCAGGTGCAATCTGAACAAACTTTGTAACAGTCGACGGTGTTTGGCTTTTGATTTCTACATTTTCCCTAAGAGCAAATGTTAATATCTGAAATTGTAATAGAATATGACAACCAAGACACCAAAATAGTCTGTCTAACTGGGTCAACAGAGGGAAATATGGCTCTTTGTACAACTATGCACAAAGTCATTATCCTAAACTTTACATAACCAGATGATATTTTGGCATAACATCCCAGGGGGGAATCGTTATCAAATGTTCATCTTTCGAGATTTTTTAAACAGCAGAAGCATCAGAATTAGTTTGGATATTTGGCAGATGCTGATTCCTATTCACATTCGAAAGTCTCATTTTGTCATAAGTTGCCAACCAAGGACAGGCAGTCATAGCTGGGCTAAACACAGGTTGCTGCCTGGAATTCATCGGTTGTCATTATTTAAAAAGATTCAGCCCACAAAAATAGAATCTGTCCTCTACTTTCAGGGCAGGATGATAATGAATAATGTGTGCTTTACCTCCAATTTTTCAATGTGGATGGTTTTTTGTTTTTTTTTATTCTTTCCACCTACAGTAGCTGGACACACCAAACAATGCCACAGCAAAAATCTTTTTTGTGTCCTTGTTAAATAGGTGGTCACGGAAGCTTGGTGACGCATAGTGAGCCCTGAGTTGTGTAGTGTCTACCGTCGGTCATGGCTGGTTGATGTGGCAGAAAAATGATGTGACACAACTAATATAATGGCGTCTTCCCGCTGGGATTCGCTGGGTGTCTGCACTCCCTCAGAAAAATAGCACAGTAAAAAAGACAGTTTATAGATAAAGATAGGCCAAAGATAGGCTCCAAGATCTCCTTATTGCTGTGATTCGAAATGAAATGAACAGATTTCTGTTTGAAATTTTGCTGTCATAAGCGCTTGTGTCACCGGGTACCTCACAGACTTTAATCAGCGTCACCTCTGTGATTACTGTCTGAGTGACACGTCAAGGGTTTAAAAATAGTGCACGAGAAGAGCTCTGAAATTACATTCAGTGTGACGCCCTGTCAGACGCATTTCTGTGGCCAGCAACGTGTGATGGTCATGTCATACATACAGCGTAAAGGGGTGACTTTGCACCAGGCGGAAAGGCAGCGCACCGCCCTCTCTGTTTGAAAGCTGCCGAATGCCTGTTTTTAGCATCACCTGTGACTGTGCTTGGAGTGCACCTGTGCATCACCCAGCGTGGGGTAGACAACTGGAGATCAGCGAAACCAAGGTTTTCAGGGGCTGTTCAGTTGCTCTTTAACTCTCGAGTGTGCGTTGCTCACTTTATCGATATAATAAAAGCCTTAATATTATTAACAACGTGCCAAGTCGTCACTTGCCAGTTCTAAATCCTGGGGTCTTTGAAAATTTTCATGAAAAAATTCAGACAAATTGATGATCTGTTTTCACACCTGTGCGATGACTGAAAGTGCAATGCATACTGGCCGCGTCCACGCGTCAGCCGGCACCTGCAGCATGCGGCAAATGTCTCGCGCATACAGAAAAAAGAACTCAGAGCACTGCAAGGCGGAACGTGCCGATCTGAGGATACAACACTGCGCCGTTTCCACCACTGACGCGTGTCAACCTGCAGAAAACAACAATGTGCCTTCCAGAAAACAATGGACGCGGGTGCTTTGATTGGTGGCTGTTGCCCTTAAGTCCTGAGGTCCCCCCAGAATAACAGGCTTCCGTGTGCAAAAACAGTATGTGTGAGTGTGTGTGCATGTAAAGGATAACCTGTTTGTGTGTGTGTGTGTGTGTGTGTGTGTGTTTAAGTGGGTGTGAGATCTATCCATCACGTGTCCCACTGGATGTAGTTACCCATCATGTGATATGGTGTTAAAGAGAGATAAATAATCACCCCTTTCCTACATCCTTCTGTCCCCAAGGGTCCCAAGCACACACACGCAGTTTTTCCTCTCTCCCATATGCTGATTTGGCACTTACACACTCTGTCTTCCCCTTCTTCGCCTCCTGAAATGAATCATGGGATGTCAAATGAGACTCGCTACGATCAGTCAACCGGCTTAACAACCCAGGGGGAGCAGAGGAAAGGTGGGCTTCTCGGTAACAGCAACACACACACACACACACTCACACATCAACCACGCAGGCACACACTCATGTTACCAGTATATAGGTGATATAATCCTTGATTACCCCACACGCTTTAACACATACAGCCCCAGACAAGCAGTATCACACAAACACACAGTCACTATATTCTCTTTAACAAGCAGATTCTCACTTTTACACGTATTTTCTGCCTCCCTGCTCTTACACACACACACACACACACGCACACACACACACACACACACACACACACACACACACACACACACACGCACACACACACGCACACACACACCTCTGTGCTGTGTGAAGGTAATAGAAGTTGAAACAGGTTTTCTCTTCCGCAGACGCTGAGATAAATGTTCTGCTATAATTGAATAATAAGGAAGCAGCTCAGCAGGGAAATCACAATAAAGACCAGCAAATACAGACAGGCCCACTGTGCATGTGTGTGTGTGTGTGTGTGTGTGGGTGTGTGCGCATGTGTGTACGTGTGTGTCCGTGGGTGGGGGGCGGCGGCTCCTTGTGTCTCTGTCCTTACAAGAACGTTACGTTTTGCTCTGCTAACGCTGGTGTCCTAAGGACGGTGCCGTCCATCTGTCCACTGCTGTACCAGTTGATCGGCCCATTCGTCAAAACTGTCCCAAAACTACTGCCCACTGCCTGAAAACAAGGAGGAAGCTGGATTTCTAGACACCACAATAAAGACCAAAACCTCTGCACACTTAATTCCCTCATTCCCATGTATTATTTACACTTATTTTTAGGGTGTTAAATAATTTTCGTTTAAGCAAAATTAGTTTTCAAGATAATAAGTTACCATGTTTACAACATATAGACTGTTTGAACGGATGGAGAGAAGCAAAGGTCACGATTTGCATTGTTTTAACCAGGACGGCGATTCTCTGAACCAGCTTCCTCTTCTAACCAGACCTTAAGAGGCAGCAGTTCAGAGAACTGATATGACTTGTTGTGAGGTTCATAAGCTTGTATTATTTCCTTTTTCTTTTTTTCCTCTTTTTTCTAAAGGCTGTGTTACTGTTATAGTATTAGTGTGTTGTACTACAGTGTACGTATGATCCCGTAATAACGAGTGCAGCCGTAGAACTTGTTGCTCACAGTAAGTTTCTGTTTGACCAACATCCATTGTGTCCTACTGGCAAGGACCAAGTGTATATGAATGAGTGTATGTGTTTACACTATATGTGTGTGTGTGTGTGTGTGTGCACGGGCACTACAGTACCACAGTCCTCGGTGTTCGGCTTGATTGCTGCTCTGTTGGCCTAAACCACCAATCCCGTTTACGCTGTGTGTTTGTGCCTCAGTGCTTGTGTGTGTTAGCATGTGAAAAGCGACTTTTTCGCACTCTTTCATTTTATTTTCTCTCCACGGCTCCCTCTTTTATTCTTTCCTTGCTTCCTTTCACCCTTCCTCCTCGCCTTCGATTACTTTTTTTCCTTCCTTTCACATTCTTTCCCCTCTGTTCCTGTCCCTCTCTCATTGTTTTCCTCCTCTCACTCCCGTCCTTTTTCCTGTTCACTCTCATTTCTCCTACGCGTTCAGTCTTTATTTTTCCTTTCTTTCTTACCCAAGCTTTCCCCTGTCTTTTCTTCCATCCTTCTTGAATTTCCTCACTGCTATTTACTCATCTTTTGCCAACCCCCCCCCTCCATCCCTTGCTCCCCTTCCCTCCTTTTTTTTAATTTCAGTCAGGACACTCACGCCAAGGTTTTAACCGTTTTTTTTGCAGCAATGTGCATTTTAGTTTGGCACCGTGGCTCTGTTGATGTGATGACCTGGAACACATCCCAACACTATGAAAAGGAACACAGTACAGGAGTGTTTTGTGCTCAGTGGTGTTGTATGCACACTGAAAGAGCAGCAAATGTTCATATGGACCTGTTATCAGCGGTAGCTCGTAGACATACGTGATGGCAGGGTGTATGAAACATGCTATAATAAAATGACTTCTGTCCCTGCCTGAACTCCCGTAAGCTCCATTTACTCTTTCCTCCCACTCTCCCTTTTTCTCTCCTCTATCCTCTGTCCTCATTGGCTATCAATTAATTCCTCCCACCTTTCATTCCCTTCTGTCCTTCCCTTATTTCTGATGGCGCCTCGCTCTTCTCCACCCACCTTCCTCCCTTACTCATTTACTCATCTTTGAGTTCACGGCCTCCCCCCTGCATAGGGTAACTGGACTTTTTTTTTCTCCTCATGATTAGAGAAGCTGGTTTGTGGGCAATAGTTTAAGGGAGAAAGTTTATCCGACAGGAAGAGCCAAAAACAGAATCTGTGCAGAATGTGAGTGAGTGAGTCAGGTAATACGTGGAATTTGAAGTTCCTGTCAAATGGGATGGAAAAATGAGGCAAAAAATATATCTCGTCTCAGGACCTGATTTCTTGATATATCCTCTATTTTTGCTTCCTGTCACTCCTCTAAAACCTCATCTCTTACAAAGCTCGTTTTTACTACACAATACAGAACAACTTGAATGTCGTGATGTAACCCCTACGTTTCTGAAGGGACATTCGTCTAAGTGGGCGGCATATCTTCTAGGTTTTATTCCGAACCTGATCTAAAGGGGATCTGTGCATCCATCGCAAGGCTTGTACTTACAAGTAACCATTTTTAAGATTAGAAAAATGGTTCGGAAATAAGCAGAACACTGACAGTTTAAAGTTTATCATTAAGTCCACATCCATAACAGATAAAGTCTGACCTCATCTTTGGTCGTTTACTCTTTGTTTCTCTTTTCTTACCATTGCCGCATCCTCTTGTCCTCCCTTGTCTTTTTTTTTTTTGTCTCCTCTCCTCTCCTCTCCTCTCCTCTCTGTACCACGAATAGTTCATATCATAGTCTCCAGCTTGTTCTTCTGTCCCAGGAGAAGCTCGAAGCAGCGAGCTCCATTCATAATGTATATAAGCTCCGACACCAAAACACATTCTTCATACGGTGTGTTTCTATGAGAAGACAGGAGCTAAGGAAGAGAAATGCTGCACAGTAAACTGAATAAGTGTGAAATATAGACCCAGCATCCAGGTCCAGAACCACAAGGATTGACAGAGGATACTATTTAAATACTCCATATTGTGGACACAGGTACACGTTTTCATTACCGTGAATATAAATGCTCAAAATCACTGAATGAAAAAAGTAGGAAAAAAACATTGATTGCATTATACCTATGAGTGTTTCTGTGGTTTAAATACTGCTTTTATTTGTTTCTCCATTTCCCATTTTAAGAAGAACAGATCTTTTTCATAGTGATAAGTATATACAGTGTGTAATCATTCAGTAGAAGGTGCAAATACTTTTGTCCGGGTTGGCACGTTGGCAACTGCTTGGTTCTAGTGTTTTCTCTCAAATCTCCGGAACACTTACAACCTTCTCTTCTTTAAGGTCACTCTAGGATCCCTGGTATCCAAACACAAACCACCTATCCACCGCCGATTTTAGAGGTCCTCTCTCAAGGACCCCTAAAATGTCCCCTTAGGTGCGCTGGCACCTCTTTGGTGACTACTAAAGCATCCTCCAGTAACCCTGGGGCATCTTTAAAGATACCCATTTTGCAAACAACTGCTTGACTGCAACACGTGTTCATGTGTGTGTACATACCACCAGCTCTGTGGCTATATTGCCTCCAGCGTGCTGCTACTGTTAGGCAGTTACCTGGCATCACATTGTTCTGTCATGTATGTATACTTGCCACGGAGCAGGGAGGAAGAAATGCCTGGGAGATGTTTATACACAAAACTAGAAAGCTTCTTCTAGATTCTAGATTGTCTTTTCATTGTGATTAAGGTTTGTTAAAACAACGCACTTATAAAAGTATTTCTGTAGTGCTTCTCTGATATATTTTACATACTGATGTCTTGCATTCTTTGATGGGATTTAATGGGATTCTATGTTGAGCGTTGATATTATTAGCCTTGCAAAGCCAGCCTCACTCTCAAGCTCAATTTTTGTGCTGTCAAGACGCGGTTTGGAATTTTTTTTTTTTTTTGAGGAGTCAGTTGAGCTGGTAGCTGGTAATCAGTCAGAGAACTTTGGGGATTATTTGGGTGATAATCATCGGCCCCCAAAGCGAGAAGCTGTGGCATAATCTCTGCTCAACCTCAACCCTGCGGGTTTATGTTTCCTCTTTGAATTATACCTCTGCTCAGCCTATTTAAATGTGATCAGTTGTTCAAGAACTGACAGGGAAATTTATCAACATTTCCAGAACAGGCACCATATTTTAGTGGTTTGAAAACTGTAAGCCCATTGACATCGCAAAGAACAAATCCTCCAACCAGAAGAAGACTGTAGGTCATACACAGTAGGTATACAGTAGGTATTGTGCCCCTACCCTCTGAGGCGACCCCATAGGACCATCTCCTGAAAT
This sequence comes from Xiphias gladius, assembly GCF_016859285.1. Taxonomy (NCBI): domain Eukaryota; kingdom Metazoa; phylum Chordata; class Actinopteri; order Istiophoriformes; family Xiphiidae; genus Xiphias; species Xiphias gladius. The sequence continues at coordinate 4,904,605 of NC_053420.1, read as the reverse complement.
AGTGCAGGCGTACAAGAACGTCATTGTTATGGTTGCAATAATAAAAATGCTGTCACGGTTTGGTTAGGTTCTGCACAAAAACAGCTTGCTTAGATTTAGGGAAAGATCGTGGTGTGCGTCACAGTAAGTACTTCATTTAAGTTGGACGACCTTCATTGTCATGGTTACAGTAACAAACACGCAGTTAATATCGTGGAACGGCCACAGTTAAAAGAAACAATGGTTACTATTGGTTTCTAATGGGAAACGAACAGCGGTCTCCGATGTCAAAGTCCGAGACATCCTTCCACCCCAATCTCCACCTCCTAACGTGGACTTTGTGGTTCTACATACTACATCATCCGACTTCCTCCTCTGCTTCTGTCATTACTACTACGGCCACTAGAGGTCGCCTCACAATATAATATAACTATGGGTCGTAATAAGCTGCTTGCACAGGCAATCTATACGGTCGTTTTACGAGACAGTCTCCAAACAATGGTGCTTTTCAACTAATTTGGTGGAGGAAGACTTCATGTTGATATCAATCATTTATTGGTCGTTTTACTTGAAATGACATGTCCAAAACAAATGTCTTGTCAGAGCACGAGGGGAAAGAGACTGGAGAGACGTTGACTGGGTTTGTTAGGCTAAAGCTTTACATGTATAACACTTGAAAATGGTGTGATAAAGACCTACCAACGTAGCTGGCTTTTCTGTCACCATCAAAAACTTTAAAAGCCTTAAATGTAATTGATGGTCGTCAGCGCGATTCTCTCAACAGCTGTCTGTCGAGAGGACGCATTTAAAAAAGAAGTCGTCTGAAAAGGACTGTTGCACCGCGTGATTGGACAGTTTGTTCCTCACCATTTCATTAAACAAGGATGGCATAAAAAGTAAGAAAATAACGACACTTAGAAGATTCAAAGCATAGCTGAAACTGTCATAGTTAATCTATTTCTAAACTAAAAAAATAACTAGCATATTTATCTACCGCATACTATTATATTCATCTGGCAGAAGCTTTTGTTTAAAACAAATAACGATAAAGATATAATAATTACAATAATAATTAACGCTAAGTTTCCCAATAAATGTGCTGCAATGTAACAACTCCTGCACTGAAGTCATTGTTTAATCAACAGCTTCGCCTCACACAAATACTCACTTTCTTATTGGTAAATCAGATGCATCCATTTGTCTTAGTGGGGAGGGTAGTAGATTTCCTCTCAGATGCCACTGTTAATTAAATACAGCGGCATTTTGTGTCAGTGTTTAAGCTCAGTTTCAATGAAATTGTTTGCACACTGAAAGTTCATATAAAATTCATGTTCAGCTGTTGCATACTGCCACATGCTGTCAGAAGCTCAGCCAAAGAAATATAACAGAGAAGAAATGTCCACGGAAACAAGCGAGGCGTGCAGTGCGTTTGTCGGGGGGTGTGTGTGCGTAAATTATTTTTGCGTGTGGATCATTATTATTATGCAAATTCAATTCTGAGCATAGTCCAGATAATGTCCCAACAGTCCAGTGCTTACATTAAGAGGATTAAAAAAAAAAAAAAAAAGTAAATCAACAACAGTTGTTGTTTTTATTAACAGACAACAACTTGTTGGGGGGGGTTACATGATACTTAAATGTTTCTTTTTTCATGCTTAAAAAAGAGCAGAAACCTTTAACAATTTTAATTAATTATTAGTAGTATAATAAAAACAAAATTGCAAAAGCAATGAAGTGGGTGATACAGTCAATCGAAAGGGATCCCCTCTGGTGACTCCCCCTGGTAAAAATGGTCTCCCTCTTCCCACTGTTCATCTCTCCCTATTGTGTCTTTCCCCCTCACTTGTTCCTTTCAACGTGCTCCTTCCTCTGCACAGCACTCGATGGACAGCCTGCCTGCAACTGAAAACACCTGAGAACAGGTGTTTTCAGTTGAAAACACCTGTTTTCAGTCGTTCATTAGCCCTGAACGTATATATAATCCTGCTTTTTCTCTGTTTTTTGTTGCCAGACTTTCAATGTAGCTTTACAGCACGAGGTGAAGTCATTTCTGCCTGAAGCCTTCTTGACACTTCTTGAAACTACCTACCTCTTACCCTCCCGTTAGTTCCTGTTGGGTTTGTTTACCTGTTCTGACTCCCAGCGAATTTATGAACTGCAGGCCTGATTACAGGTTTAAGTAAACTCTAACTCCGTAACTCTGCTTCCGGGGCCACACCTTGATAATCAGGAATATGACAGAAATTGGTAATATTCCTTAGAGTGGTAATCATCACCGAGTAGTTCAGTCATTTAATATTTTAATTATTAGATGCTAATGCTATAGCTGTAAATAGACCTGCATGTATTGTAATAGCTACAATTAGTTTTATTGTTACTAATATATATATTTTTTAAAATTTTTCCCCTTGACCCTTTCAAAGGGGTCAAGGGTTTGAAAATTTTGGACTCTGGCGACTCTTAGTGGTAGTGTTAAAACAAGACGCTGTTGCAGACAGCAGTGCGCACTGCTTCACCGATGTCTCCTCCTGCCACCGCCTTCATCAACTCCTCCGATCAAAGTACAGGGTTGAGAGTACATCAATACTTTACCTGGTAAAACCATCACGTCCAAACCATCAATCCCTTCCTACCCCCCTTCCTCTGTTTCTTTAACCGAAGTTATTAAGTTATGATTCGACTCAATGTGGTTGATGGAAATCTGCATATATTTTTTATGTCACCTTCCATTAACCCATCTTTCATACACACACACACACACACACACACACACACACACACACTGCCGGTTGCATGTTGCTGTGCTGTTTGGTCATGTTGAAATAAATTAGCGTGTGGCAGGAAATTAACATCTGCATGAAAGCCTATGTAATGAGCCAGAAGCATGTATGTGTGTGTGTGTGTGTGTGTGTGTGTGTGTGTGTGTGTGTGTGTGTGTGTGTGTGCTTGAAGAAATGATAAAGAGAAGGAAGTCAATAAGAGACTAGGGAACACCCATGCGTTTCAATAAACGCAAGGGTCTGACCCGAAGTTAGGAACCACTTCCTGTGTATCAATTTACATTTGCTGTCTGTGAAAAATTATATATTTGTAGGATTCATGTATTACATCAAAAGGGAAAAAAAATATGGCATCTGAACTAAACCTTTAATTTTATAAATTCATCATATCCCAAGTATAATGTCAAGTGCCCCGGCAAATAGACCCCGCAGTATAGTACGCCAGTCTTCTCCACATCCTAAATTCACTCTTTAATTTTGTGTGCGTATGTGTGTAAGGGATACAGCGTATGAGTGTGTGGTGCATATGTGTGTTGGTTTGTCTGATTGGACTTTGAGCGAGTGTGTGAGCCAGGTGACGCGTTAGTGTGTGCGTGCGTGCGTGCGTGCGTGCTAGCCTAAGCCATTCTGCAGCAGAGCAGGGACTGGGGCTGTACAATAGCCTACAGTGGAGTGAGCCGTGTTAATTACCCCCCTCTTTGATCTCAAACTAACGAGGAGAAAACTAGATGTTAACGAGCGCACTGAGCTCTAGGGGGACTCTCAGCTACCAAACACTCTATGGGAAAAGCTAGTGAGTGGGTGTGCGGGTGTGTGGGTGGGTGTGAAGGTGGGGGCCACGATCTAGAGAGGTGCTGGGAAGGTTCAGGTGAGGATGTGACAGTGGTTTACAACTGGTCCTGAGAGATTTTTAAGGGGGAAACTGCAGAACAGTTCTACGAATGTTGGTACAAATGCGGTTCTTTCGAAGTTCATCATGATCCTCAACAGGGTGTGGTTAACTTGGATTCCGGTGAGGCTGTAAATATGTTCTATGTTCTTGGTTATTTCCTGAAATAAAGCTGGCAGAAGGTTTTGGGGATAAGTCGACAAGGAGGTTTGGCTATGTTTTAAAAGACAGTTTAAATTAGGGAGTTTTTCCTCGTCCAATTCGAAGGTCTGAGGACAGAGGGTCTCATATGCTGTACAGACTGTAAAGCCCCTTGAGGCAAATTTGTGATGTGTGATATTGGGGCTATATGAATAAAATTTGACTCGAGTGACTTAAAGTGACTTCAAACCTTGATAGGGTTTTAATTCTCCTCTTCACACATGTCCTGAAGACTGACACTAATCAGTCCTTAATCTTGAATAGAATCCTGAGCTCAAGGCAAAAAGGGAACATCCTGGGAGGGGGGGGTCTAAAGCGATACCTCGTGGTTTGGCAGAGAAGTTGAGCCTGGTGCAACGTGACGTCACCCGGCAAGACACTGTGGTGGCCAGTCTCATACATACAAGCCCGTGCCTCCAACTGGACTTCCTGGATCGTATTTCACTGTCCTACCGGCACGTGAAACCACACACCTCCTCCACCATGAGCCCCTCGTGTTGTTTTGATACCAAGCAAATGTGAAAACGGCCTTAGTGGTTACATGGGATGTTATAGATTCATGTATCAGTTGTGGAATTATTAATCGAGTACACTTGGCATTTCTAGCTTGTTTTTGTGTGTGAGAGCCTTCACCGGCGGATAGCTGGGACCCAGTACGCTATAGAAATCTTTGGGGACGCTGATACTTTTTCCTTTTCACAGCAGCATAACAAAAGAACAAAGCTCATGTCAGATTGAAAAATAAATCTTTCACTTTGTATTATTAACGGTGTAAATGGCATTCACGCCTTTGAAATGAGGCAATTTGAAAACCTTCTCTAATTTAAATTTTTTTTTTTTTTTAAAGTGCATTCAAGTCATTGAAATGGTGAATGTCTTGCTTTTAAAATGAAAGAAATTCATCAGCGTTAATGAGACCGAAGACTCGTACCTGTTCATCTTTGCATGGTTGCTGACTGGCTGATTACACTAAGCGCCCAGGATGTGTCACACTAAAGTGAAGGGGCATTAATTTCAAATGAGAGAATCCATCACTGCTGCATTAATCCCGTGCTGATGTGTTTGCTGTGTGTCTTGGATTTACTTTACTTATGCATTAATAATGAAGGTTTACGTCAAACCTTGCGCCAGACAGTAGTTTCAACGGCGAATCTGTTCTCGTGTCTCATATGAGACTGAGAACTGTGATCAATAGCACTCGATAAGTCATGCCTGTTAGGCACAGAACTCATAGTTTACAGAAACCTGAAGGATTTGGACACTGAAACTGATTTAAATGTGAGTGAGACAGCTTTGAAATGGAGAAGGCTCTTTTCTTCTCTTATTGCTGTGACAAGCACACACAGCCACGCACACACACACACCCACACACACACACACACCGACGCACACAGCAAATCCTCAACATTCAGCTCCACGTCAGTGCAGCAGATGGTGGAGGCAGTTTGCTCAGAATGAATGGTGCTGTCAGGATGGTGTTGTGCTCAACTTACTCTTGATGTTAGGAACGAGCAATATCGTAAATGTTTCTTCCAAACACACACACACACACACACACACACACACAAATTGATACAGTATAGGATCAGCGTAAAAAGGGGGGTACAGGGCAGTAAAGATAAGAAGCCAGTTTCCTATTGCTTCTTGCAACTTGTCCATATAACTGATCGCACAATGAAGTTATTGTCATTAAGATGTATTTATGTTTATTACGTCAGATGATGTAATAATAATGAAAAAAAATAATTACTTTAGTTATGGCTCAGTGCAACAACCCAGGAGTTGCTCTTCTCCGGTTTATGAGCTTTTAGTTTCCCGAGATCACTATTTAGCGCCCCATGCGGTTGTCTCACAACAGAAACAGAAAGATCAGATATGGTGCTCCTAGATGGCTCAGAGGTTCGGCGTTCAAAGGCAGGTTGCTTCAAAAATTCTCAAAGTCTCCGCAATGTTTGACCAAAATGCCACTTTGTGACTCCTTGCTGCTGCGAACCAACCAATGTGAAATGACACACAACACACTGATGAACTAGAATATTGCTCCTGCTGGGTTTTTTTGTTTTGTTTTGGGGTTTTTTTTTTTTTTGGCTTTTTGGTGCACAGAAGTTCCAGCATTGCCACCAAAGGTTGTTTACTGTTTTGTTACATTTACAGAAAAATGAAGGGCAGCAAAAGATGTGACGACGTGTCCCCGCTCTCTCTTCAGAGCAGCTATAAACACTTGAATACAAGATGTAAAGACCAGTTTGTTTCGGGCGTTCTGAGGACTGAAGCCGACGGTCTGTCTCATTGCTTACCAGATGGTGGCTGCAATGCAAGTCTCAGTCACGCCGATGTGCATTTTACTGCTTAACCCTTAAACTTCTACCTTGTCCATCTTCCACTAGACTAGAGGGGTACTAGTTTGAATCCCTGGGCTGGCTTAGCGGGCTCGGCAACATAGAAACTTGCAAGAAAGAAAATCCAAATACTTTCCTTCTGACCTGGGGCAGTTAACTGTTGTTTTGCTCTTCAGTCTGAAGGACGAACTGTCCTTAATCTGAGAGCCTTTGAATGTTATGGAGATTAGGTGACGCACACCAGCTTAAAAGCATGTATTTGTGTTTGTAGGTGTAAGAGGAAGAGAGGTTAAATGTGCAGTGCATCGTGTGTGTCTGTCTGATGGAGACGTTGCAGCATCAGGGGATTGAGAAAGAGAGAGAGGTAGAAAATGAATCCAGTTGTCCAGCAGCCGTGTACTACTGTAGATGCCGACCTTTAAATTTACCCCTCACTGCTGCTCACTTTAACTCGGTTTTCATTTCTCGCCTTCGCTCGTAATATCAACCCTGAAATGACACTTTCACAAAGTTAGGGACTGAACATACAGTATCCTTTATTACATATAGTATCCCCCACCCCACTCCAAACACAAACACACGCACACACACACACTCACACACTCACTCACACACACGCGCACATATACACACTTTAAATAAATGGCTGGAAGATAACAGTGCACAAGTTAAGTATTTACGGACAGTAAACATTTAATAACAGAGGGTCCTTGCAGTCAGGGAAATCCTGAAAAAACTACTGAAATGGAAAATTTAGTTTTCCAAGCATTAAAACATTTGAGCAAATTTTCAATGTCATCAGAGAACAAAAGTCATGAAATTGTAATGTCATGATGTTTAGCTACAGAAAACACTGACAGTAGTAAATTTGGAATATTCGTATGTCATGTAACATTCCTGAGTAATATTTTCCAATTCTGTTTTGTACGATCTACACTATGTGGCCAAAAGTACGTGGCCAGCCAAATAATACGCATTATTCCAAAACCACGGACATTAATCTGCTGCCACAGCAGCTTCCACTCTTCCATGAGGGCCTTCGACACCATATGACCGCTGGGATTTGCTCCCATTCAGCTCCGAGAGCATCAGTGTGGTTGGTCACTGTTGGGGTGTAGCTGGGTTTTCAATCAGAAAACAGTACTGAAGAGAAAACACAGCACTTACAAGGGGATGCACTGCTTTTAACACAGGGCTGTTTTCAGTCCGAATTCCCACTTGACCTACTTGCCCTAGGCCAGTCAAGCTCTTCCAAAACAAACTGGAAAAAGCATTTCTTAATGGATCTAGGTCGGTAACGAGGGCATTGCTGTGTTCAAAAAGGAAAGGGGTTCCCCAAACTGTTGACACAATATCTGAAGCACGCTGATGTCTAAATTATCATTGTATGCTTTGATGTTACAATTTCCCAACACTGTACCTAACGGACCCAGCTCAAATTACAAAAAATGACTGAAGTGATCCTCAAGTGATGAAGAAGGAGATACCTGAGCACAGGAGGGGAGAAACTTTTAACATTAAAACAGAGAATCTCTTGATTTGGCAGCTGATGTACAGCAGGGGAAACGCCTGCAGTGATTTGTCTGACAAAAGAAGATCCGGCCTAGATTTTCTGACAATAATCAGTCAATGGGGGAAATCCAGCAGCTTTTTAACAAAAAAAAAGGAAAGAAAAAAAGCATCAAAGATGTTCAACTGACAGGCAGGTTTCTGGTTAAAGGTATCTCTCCAAGCTTGCCTCCGGGGACTTAAACATTTTGGTATCTTTTTTTTCAAACAAGCTTCAGAAGGAAAAGTTTTATTTTCTTCACAAGAAAACAACAGAGTAACAACTGATTCCTGCCAAGCGAAACAGACATCTCATACAACTTGAAACTATGCCAAGAAGTGTCTCTTGCATCTCTCCAAATTTTATGTTTCAGATAAATATACAGTAGATGCAGCGTGTTAACGTGTGTCTTAAAAGGCAGAAGGAGGATAAGGAAACATGGGAAATCCCAAGTACCTCCCAATAGTTGTAATTAAATGTCTAATTAACAGATTGAAGATTGAATCCCAGCATTGGCCACTCAAAACAACCTATGTTTTTGGTTTCCAGACAAGCCACCTCTTGTCACGGCGTGAATAACTCTTGTCTGTCAAGAATAAAGGCAGAAGTAGCATGACGATGTTATTGCAGCGCAGAACTTTTAATTGTAGGGAAGAGGTTACGTGGGTGGTTGGGTCAACAAGTTTGTGTCTTTGATATGGGAAGAGTCAATATTTTCATATTATAGTTTTTTTTTTTTTTTAACCATTTCCCAAACTTTAACCAAGTAGTTTTTGTTGCCTTAACCTGACCAAACCTTAACCATAGAAGTGGCAGAACAGAATCTGTAATGATTTTGGAAGACACTAGCGAACAGTGTGTGCGAAGGAGTGCTAGACCTTTTGGGTCAAAAACAAGAGCTGTATAATACCATCCTAATTATCTGGACATCATTGCTGTTTACAGTTTAAAGCAGTTTACAGTTCCATGAATAAATAAATTTTTAGCACAAGGGCCCAGTGAGAGTCACATCCCTAGCCTTTGAGTTTCTCTCAGAATGCTGCATAGGACCAGTGTGAAAAATAAAAATTTACAGCATTTCTTATTTCCTTTCTTCCCCTTAAATTACATTGGATATCTAGTAAAGTGTATCAAGATCATTTGGAATACATGCCTACTGATGTGAATTTGGCAAGGCATGGTTGTGCCATGAGGTTTAGTTTGATACGATATGATTAACCTAAGTAAAATCTCATCAGATTGGACGTGGATTACACATACTTGCCATACTTCCGTGTTGATTGAATTTGGACTTCCACCAGTGCTCATTACCGACATGTTGTCCTAATTTGTGTGATCATACAAGGCCCCATGTTTAAAAACCAAATTTTTCCAGCAGATGGTGAAAAATTATGGCAGCAAGAAAGAAAATGAACACAACAATAATAATTGCAGTGCACTCCATATGTATTTGGACAATGGCACGTTTTTTTGTTGTTGTGTTGTGACTGTCAGCAGCACATGACTGAGTTTAAAGTCCTGACTCACATTATTAATTGTAGTGTTTACAACCACATCAGATGAACAGTGTATGGATTTTTTATAAATAATCCTGTAATTTTAGGCAACAGAAGTGATCTGACAGGTTAACGGGAACTTAAAGTAATCATATTTAATATTTGGTGCCAATTCCTATCTAGTAATTGGGGCTCACACAGGGACATTTTCATATTTCTACACTTCTTTTTTTCCCTCTTAACACCACAAATGTGTCATAAATTGCTGGCAACTTGATGAATGCCGCCTTTATGTTGTATTTGAGTGTTCATCAGGGTTGATCATTAGCATAACTGATGTCCCCAAATTGCTATTTAGGATTACTTGTTCCTCTCCATTTCCAGGCAAGCCTAAAAAGTCAAGCAGGAGTAAAAGTTAGAAATTTGCAATGCAGAGCTTAAGGTCCTGTTGTCTGAAATTGGCAGATGAAAAGAAACAAACAAACAAACAAACAAAAAATAATTGTGGTTCAGCAAGTAGAGTGGGTCATCCACTAATCAGATAGTTAGTTGGTGGTTTGATCCCCAGCTCTTCTTGTCCAAATATCAAAGAATCCTTGAGTGTGACTCTGAACCCCAGGTACTCCTGATGGTTAGGTTAGCGTCTTGTATGGTAGCTTGCTGCCATTGTTGCATGGAAGTGCGTATGAAGTGGTGAATAAGAGGCAAATTGTAAAGCACTTTAGATAAATGTAGTATATCAATTCAGTCCAGTCAAAACCAAAACTAAAAAAAGAAAAAAGAAATATAGAAAAAAAGAAATAAAATACTACTGCTGTTAATGCTGTGTCATCATGAATAAAGAAATGAGATCGCAAATACAAACGGCAAAAATGGGTTTCCTCAGTAAGGTGGCTGGGCTCACTCTTACAGATGGGGTGAGGAGCTCAGATATCTGGAGGGAGCTCTGAGTAGAGCCGCTGTTCCTCCACGCCATAAGGCGCCAGCTGAGGTGGTTTGGGCATCTGGTCAGGATGCCTCCTGGGAGCCTTCCATTGGAGATTTTCCATGCACGTCCAACTGGTAGGAGGCCCTGGGGTAGACCCAAAACATGTTTGAGAGACAACATATCCCAGCTGGCCTGGGAATGCCTCAGGGTCCCCCAGGTGGAACTGGAAAGTGTAGCTGGGTAGATGAGCATCTGGACTAACTTTCATCTGGACTATTTTGCTTGACTTGCTGCCACCACGGCCCGTTGTATACCATAAATAAAAAGGGGAAGGTTTGACATGAAGTTAGATGCCAGTTTACATGTATGTCAAATCAAACATCCAAATCAAAATATTGCCAGGCGTTATAACATCTTAATGTCATTTGACAATACAGTAAGCTATCAGTCTATACACATAGTGAGCTGTTGTGACTTTTGATAAATAACTGTTTATATCTGTAACATCTAATGAAGGGACAGTTTGCCAAAATGAGATTATACTGAGGAATTAAACAACATGGGATTAGTTCAAATTTGTGGCTACTTTTCATTGTTTGCACTGATGTCTTGTATTGGGCTGGACTAAAACATAAAGCAACGGTGGCAGATGAACTGTCACAGGTTTATACACTCATCAAGCACTTTATTAGGAACACCATACTAATACTGGGTAGGACCTCCCTTTGCTCTCAGAACAGCCTCACTTCTTTATGACGTGGGTTCAACAAGATGTCGGAAAGTTTCTTCTGAGATTCTGGTTGATGTTGACATGACAGCAAACACACAATTTCTGCAGATTTGTCAGCTGCACATTCATGCTTCCAGTCTCCTGTTCTATGCCTTCCCATTGGTGTTCTGTTGGATTCAGATCTAGTAACTGGGGGGCACTGAAGTACAATGAACTCATTGTCCTGTTCTTGAAACCAGTGAGAGCTGACTTTTGCTTTTGTGACATTGTGCATTGTCATGCTGGAAGTAACCACTGGAAGATGGTAAACTGTGGCCATGAAGGGATTCACATGGTCAGCAACAATATTCAGACAGGCTGTGGCATTCAAACCATGATTGATTGGTATTAAGGGGCCCAAAGTGAGCCAAGAAAACATTCCCCACAACATTACACCACCACCGCCAGCCTGGACTATTTAAACAAGACAAGTTGGATCCATGGATTCATGCTGCTGATGCCACATTCTGACCCTACCATCTGCTGTTTTTCCTGTCTTCAACTGTCCAGTTTCGGTCCAGTCTCAGATTCCTGTTCTTGGCTGACAGGAGTGGAACCCGACGAGGTCCTCTGCTGTCGTAGCTCATCCACCTCTCTCGACATGTTGTTCATTCTGAGATGCTTTTCTGGTCACCACCGTTGTAAATAGTGGTTATCTGAGTTACCGTAGCATCTCTGTCAGCTCCAACCAGTCTAGCCTTTCTCCTCTTACCTCTGTCATCAACAAGGCATTTCTGTCCAAAGAACTGCTGCTCACTGGATGTTTTTTGTTTTTCGCACCATTCTGATTAAACTCTAGAGACTGTTGTGCATGAAAAAGAAACACTCAAACCAGCCCGCCTGGCACCAACAGTCATGCCACGCTCAAAGTCACTGAGATAATTTTTTTCTCCAATCTGATGTTTAATGTGAAAATTAACTTCAACTCCTGACCTGTAACTGCATGATTTTATGCACTGCACTGCTGCCACGTGAATAGCTGATTGGATAATTGCATGGATATAGTGGTGTGTAGGTGTTCCTAATAAAGTGCCTAAGCCCTCTGTTCTTACGTGATGCAGATGAAGATACATCTTCCCTCCCACAGTAAGGTGAGGATAGTCTCTACTGTGGTGCTTGGAGCCTCCCTATGACAACACCGCTCGACAAATACAAGACAATTAGGCAATTTTCAATAAGAAAGAAGTAATGCATATCATTGTCACAAGCATTACAGCATCACAGCATTACCTTGAGAGAATTCCTGTTTGTTGTTGATCTGCTTATCGAGGTAGTCGATTTCCCGAAACCCGCCACCTGCTTGACATTTATGCAAAGTTGGACTTGCTCCTCAGGCTGGCTCAGGGGGAATTCATTCACAAAACCACCACCTGTTTGGAAAGTAGATCTTCCCTTATAAGCTAATTTTGCTTTCATATGTTGCCTGATATCTTTCCAGAATTTTTTAAGTCAAAACGATTTTCTGTTGAGATGACAGCATTCAGCCCTTCCTGTCAGGCAAGCAGTGCATGTTCGTTGCTTGCTGATGTTAGGCAACACACGCCTACTTAAAAGACACAGACCAACATTATACAATAACTTTGTCTGTCTGCCATAGGATGCTGAGCGGGTAGCGTACTGTGGGTTTATCAGAGCTTATTAGCTGAAATCAGCTGCTGGCTGCCACTTGAAATTATGCTGATGAGAGCGTTAATTATAAACCGAACATTAAATGTGCAGTAAAACAAAAACTATGGGCTAAAAGAGGCTGAAAAGCTCTTTAGAGCTGCAGATTTGATGATATTTCTCTGCCCGACATTACCCTTTTTTTTTTAATTTATAGGATTATTTTTCAGTTTTGATAAATGTAAAAATGTAGTGTTGAATGTAGTTAATGTACTACATATGTTTCACCAGCATCAAACTTTCAGAGGTTGAACCCGTGGTGCAACTGCAGAAACATGACACAAGCTCATGCACCTGTGATGTGGTAACACAAGAAACTTTGCATGTTTAAAGCTGTTTATTGTTTAATAGCATGTCTGTTCTGTTATCCTTTCAACATCTTTCCTATTCACACTTATATGTTTGTTTGTTTTTTAAATTCTAGATCTCCTCTTCTGGTGTACCAAGCTTGCCTTGTTCATAACAGCTTATCATTACTGCTGTGATTATTTTGGTGCATGTTTGTCTGCACAATTTTGTATTTCTCTTGATGTTGCTTTCTAGGCCAAATCTGCTCTGTAATAGAGGCCTCTCATCTCAGCAGGACTACGTAGTCAAACAAAAAATAAATACATTTTCAAAAAGCATTAAAATCAGCCTGAGATTTCAGCACAACATTTCCCTGGGCAAATGAAGGTTAAAGGAATTTGTTGCTCTATCATCCGTTGCAACATTTCCTATCCTTGATAGGATTAAGCTTGATGGGTACTTACCACAAAGAAAACAATTATTTCAAACTGAATGAAAGGAGCCTGGATTAGTGCTTCTCATTGAGCTTTGTGCAGCTGCATATGTTTAGGAATTCAATTGAGAATGAAAAGATAGAATAGTTATAGCATTTTGTCATTTTAATAAAGATCATATAATACATAGTGGGTTAGGTCAGGGATAACAGTGTAAAGTGCTGGAGGATATCAAGGGGAAAAATAATCATAAAACACTGTAACCTTGTTTAGCTTTGAGTAAGAACGTCTTTAATCAGAACAGTCTCATTAAAGGTGTTGAATTGAAAAAGTGTCAAAATGAAGATTATGGGGATATGAAGTGTTTCTTTTCAACATTTGTCAAACTCGTGAAGAGTTTAGATAACAGTTAGTTTTGGCCGGACCGCAATAGCAAAGAGAGGCCTAGAAAAGCGAATGTCTGTGACTGACGGCGTGAAGAAGTTACAGCACTGGTCAGCCGGCCGAGTCTTTCAAAATTAATCGGCGTTAACAGTTTCTATAGGACCATCGGGGGCGTTTACAGGCAGAGTTGCCAACTTAGCCCCTTTGTGGCTAGATTTACCGACTTTTCAGACCCCTTTAGTAACTTTTTTCAAAAAAACAACAAATCTAGTGACTTTTTGGACGAACCTTAGCAACTTTCTGTAGTTGAGAATCGACAGTATTGCCCCGTGAGCACGAATTCAGACTTTCCCTTGGGAGGCACATTCAATTGACCCCACGACAGCTGCATAGACATCAATAAGCTTCTAACTTTCTCTCCGAGTGATCATTGTACATGTAAATATAGCTGAAATCACAGCACAGCTCTTGCCTTTAAAGATGTTATGCACACTTACGCGTTTTTTGAGACGTTAACTAAATGCTATGACTGTACTGTGATGAAACACATCAGTGCTGGTGTTGTTATTGACATTTCTTCCCAAAGTTATAAAAATCAGCATTCCATGGGAAAAAAAATGGCTCAACAAAATTATGGAGTGGGTGGAGCTAGGCTGAGAGCCGGGGGTGACGGTACACTTTAACTTCATGTGTATTGTGATTTTGACAGACGACCTCGCTGTTATAAAATCAGGATTTTAGCAGTGCAGAGCAGCAGCTTGGAAATGGCTCGGAAGTTCCTGCTGGTTAACATGTAGTCTCAATGGGCCGCATTTCAGTCACTATGTCATACTGGTTCCATTGTCTGACAACAGAAACAGAAAAACATGTAAATGAGAACAGCTTTATTGGGAACTCAGGTCCTGGGGAGCTGGGAGCACAGAAAGTAGGCAAGAAGCAAACAGATAAAGGGCGGCCCAGCCATATACTAGATTTTGACCTACTCTTGTTAGGCAACAAAAACTACTTTAGTACGGTTTTTTTTTTTTTTTTTTTTTACATATTTGTCCCAAAGTTAAAGTAAAAGTTGGCTTATGCTTGATAAAAACTCAAACAATGTGTTGTACGACTAAGAAAAACTGTAAAAGTGTCTATAGCTTATCTTTGGATTTGGGGATAGTTGATACACCGGGGTAGAGTAGGAACCAATTATGACCAATTAAGTCAAAACAGGTCTCAACGTGGCCTGTCCAAGTTCAAAGTCGCCTCGAAATGCGCACCATCTTTTGCCTGAAGTCGCAGCTAGTGAGTCACTTTCAGCCATCAGTATCACATAATACGCCGTGCATCTGTCAGTGTTTCAGTGGACAGTTCAGATGTACATTGTTCACTCATAATGACAGAAAATATTATTTGACTACTTTATATTCAAGGTACTTGCTTTCAGGTGTTCATCAGTCACCGGTAAATCCATTAATCAAAGTGGACCGATGGAAAAACAACCATAATATTGGAAGAAAGACATAAAGGTTATGGTGTATGTGTTAATATACTAAGGTTTGGTAGTGTATTGGCCACTCCAAAAAAAACATAATGTATGCCTTATATTTAAAGGGAGCCGCAACAACCACAAATATCTGCAAATAAACTCTAAAGCTCTTGAGGAATCAAGATTGTATTTATCATGAATGTGGGGTGCCAATTTTGGAGCAAAACCAAAACCTAAACATAAAAAACATGATCTTGAAGAAAACTTAAATTGTATGTAGTTGCAGATACAAAGGGGAAGTAGTGTCGGGGGAAATAAGACCTGCTATATAATCCTTTTTCACCAACTGTCTGAAGTAATTTAGCTTCATTATTGAAACTGGGGCCATAACACTGTAGCTAATAAAAACTGCCATAATACCTGTAGCTTTGTGCTTGTTCGGTGCTGTGTGTGTGTGTGTGTGTGTGTGTGTGTGTGTGTGTGTGTGTGTTTGAGACTGATCAATCACTGCACAGCATACTGTCATCTGTGCCTTTTTAAGAAACATTTGTCAGTGTGAGGGATGGAAAAGATGAACAAACACTCTCTCAAACAGACACACACACACACACGCACGCACGCACGCACGCACGCACGCAACCTGCAACTCAACCTCAAAACTAACAGTTATGAATTTACAAGTCAAACTTTGAGGCTCTTGGGGACAACATTTTAATTGCAAAACAAAAACCTGATTTTGTGCACACTGGCTTCTGAGCTGCTCTGTAATTTCCTGTGTTTCACAAGATTTGAAGCACTTGAGAATGTAAAAAAAAAAAAAGGGCGGGCCGTCTAGATATTTCACTTTGGACTAAAGTGTTGGACTTGACTGTCTCCTCTCACTGTACGTGTAAAGTGGTAGCAGTTGAAAGCATCCTGTCCCACCTGCGAGAAAGCTGCACCTATGTTGCAATTACACCGCACTTGTGGGGCACCTTATAATGTCCTACAGTACAATGACAGTAGGGGGTGCTCACCTTATACACAGCTTTGCACATGTAAACCAGCTACTGCACTGTGGTTGCAGCCTAAAGGGATTGGGATTTCAGGTGTTGAGTATTTAATCCACAAATACTGTGCGGTGCGGTGTACTATTTTATTTTAAATGGTCAGTGAACAAGCAAAATAGCAAGTAACCTGTTGAAGCTATATATGACCACACAATTGCACAACGTGTTGCTGAAGAACAGCCATAGTTACGTTGATTACGAACGTCAGTTCTGCCCCCCGGCAATAAATTATTTCAATTTTCCCTCCAGAAAAAAAATTCCATTCCAGAAACATGCATCTCCCCAGCCTTAATGGGCAAAGGGAAGCTGCACAATGGCAATGTCAAGTATGTTTTAACTCGCAGTGGGAGAAAGGAGTGCAGGGCCCGAGCCTGCGGGAGCAGCAGCGGTGTCGTGGAGACAGTGCAGGGCCCAGTATCGAAAAATCATACTTAACATCTGAAATTCTTCCAACTCTGTGTTGCAGCAAAATGTCAGCCAGTCATGGTTTTCCATGGCATAACCCCCCAGCTTCTGACCCTCTGGAGTTGTACCAGACTTCAAAGTACAATAAGTTGCCTGAGGATCAAACCCACAACCTCAAAAATTCTGAATGATCCTGTTACCCCAGTGCCTTTCCACTTGGCCACCATATCAGCACTCAAAGGACAGAGTCAAAAGCTCTTCGAAAAAGAGAGAAACAGTCCTTAACTAAATAGCTCAGCATATTAGGTGACTGCTTGGAAATTCTGAGGTTCAATTTTATGAGGCTCTGTGAATTTTTGAAGTCCAACAGCCAAAGTGAAGACTCGAAGGCTCTTAGAAATACAGTTTATAAGTGTCTGACCAAAAAGTTGGTAGGTGAAGGTTTTAAAATCTTTAGGTTTTGGGTTCAATTGTCTGGTAGCTTAATGAATTTTTAAGTCAGACTTCCAAAGGATGGACACAAAAGGTCTAAGAAACACACCTCAAATGGTCCTGGCCAAATGGCTCAAGGAGCCAGAGGCCTATTGAGAAGTTTTGAGGTCAAGAGTTCGATCATCGCTAAGCTCCAAGAAAGAAAAAAAATCTTCAGAGAGAAGCTCCCAGTAAAATCGGCAGTGTGGTGGGTTCGTTTGTGACTGTAGGGCGCCAGTGGTGCAGTGTTTGGTGTGTGTTTGTGTGTGTGTGTGTGTGTGTGTCGCTCTGACTTGCTCATACATTTTTATGCAAGGTGTGTTCCATCTGTACTGGCCAAGTCTTCTCCAGGGTTTGTTTCATAAATAGGCTACTAAGCATTGAAATTTGAAGATTTCAAAAAAGCTACTGCCTGTGTGTGTGTGTGTGTGTGTGCTTTACCTGAGCTTATCAGTGAATGTGTCATATGAAAAGGTCAGCTGGAGAAAATTAAACTGTCATGTCAGCGGAGGCAAAGCTCAGCTACATGCCGAGACAATGAAAGCCTTGCTCACATGTTCCGTCTCTGTTTGCGTGCGAGTGTACGTGTATGTGTGTGTTTACATGTTCTCCACTGCCTTGATTTGAGCCATGCAATAGAACCACGGTGTCTGAGCCACCGCCGGCTTTGTCTCAGTCGTATATTTTTGTTGGTATCACCAAGCAGCAGCACAAATTCTAACATTCAGCATTCCCAGTTTTCCTATTAACGTCTGAATGTCATGGAACTTCAAGCAGTGAATTCTAGACTGATACAGTCACAGAATTCAATTATCTCTAAGCTGCTAACTGGAAATGTCAGATCATTTCGTCAGGTTTACTCACAGGAAAACATAGATGGTTTTCAGATTGTAAAACATGGCTAACAAGACAGCGGAAAAATTTAAGCTCATGCAAACACTTGGAACTATTTAAAGGACGTCGGGCTGAGCCCGGTGTAATGAAGCTGGTGAATCTGATGACGGTGATCTGACCTTTTCGTGGTGAGTATAACTCTGATATTGTACTGATTGAATTAGTGCAGCGGTAATTTACATCATACTGAATTTATCAAGACAGCAGGTACACGTGGAATAAGTTTTGTCAATAACAAAACCAGAAAAAAATCGGATCGGATCAGAGAACACGGTGGCTTCTTACTGTTTTAATAAAATATGAAAAACTGGGAAAGCAAGTTTTAAACAAAGGTGTAACTCTCTCTGCAGTTGAGGTAAATAAAAAGTACTATTTGAGTGTTTCCCGTCATATAATATAATTAGTTCCAAAGCGACTCATGGGAGAGTTTCTGTTATTTGCTGACCTACAAATGGCAAAAGTTTGCAGAAAGTGTTGGAGGCACATAGAGTTCACTCTCTGAGGGATGCGTATTTCATCTCAAACTTCTGAAGGAAATATTTAAAATTAAATTCATCATGCAGCCCATCTGTGTAAAATATTTCTCCAGTGTAAGATCTCGGGAGCGTCTCTTTGTTTTGTTTTTTTCTGGAAAAAAAATTGACACCACAGGGAGCTGCACATCGCAGCCTCGGGCTTTTCCTAACCATCTTCACTGGGTGAGGATTAGGATGAAGAGCCTCCACAAGGTCATCTTGATGGTAGTCGCTGCAGCATGACTGACATGACGCAGTATTACTTCACTTGATTGAATCAATTCGCTGTCTTCCCGTCGTACACCATATAACCATGTATAAAGACAAGAAAGCAGCCTCTGAAACTGTATTGTTCAACTGTTGCACTGATTTAAACATTTAATTCAGTCTGCTCTCGAATGTGGTTTTTATTTCTTCTTGCCACAAGCCCACTCCTCTCACCCGTTTGCATGTTCCCCACCAATTTATTTTCACATTAGCACTCTGCCTTAACATGTCACTGTTTTCCCTTTAGCTGGGAATTTAAGGAGGATTTGAATTTAAAAACCTCTTACACCTCGCAGAAGAAACAGGCTGTGGGGTATTCACGTGGATTTGAGCCATAAAGCGAGAAACTGTTCCTGCACCTGACAAAAGCCCACTTGCTTACGCAACACTTCCTCAGCTCATTAAGCACCAAAGTTGCTCTCCCAGATATATTTTTGGGAATGTTAACTCATTATGAAGCTTTTAGGGGGAGAAAACTAAGATGTAAGATTTCCTCTCTGATCTTCACAGTTTGTGTAAAATGTGCTAATTGGGGCTAACTAAGGAGAGAAGGTAATTATGTCTCTACCCAAATCTGTTGTGTTTGGACTGCGAGAGCTGCTTCGCGGCTTGTGCAGGGGTTAGATGAGGTATGTAAAAAGTAAAGGAAAGGAAAGGCTGCCGAGGGTGTGAAGCGATTGTCCAACCAAAAACTTGATTTTGAGTGTCCAACATTTGATTAGCCCCATGTGGGCACGAAGAGTATCTGTTAAGAGTGTCAGTTAGGACCAGATCTGTCTTGTTTTCGCACCAATGCAGCGTAAAAACGCGAACGGGATAGAAACGCGGGGAGATCGTTCGAGTGCTGACGTTATATACACGCGGTGAAGAATGAAATAAAAAGGTCCATCTGCTAAAAACAAAGAAACAGGGATAAGATGAAGTAATTAGCTGTGTGGAGAAGCGAGGGGCACTTGATGGTGTATTAGAATTACAAGTGTTTATTGCACGAGGGGTAAATAAAAAAATACAACCTGTTTTTGGAAACCTGTACTCGGCGATGTTGGTATTTGGTTGTGATGTCTGTGTTGGGAAACCTTTTCGGTTTCTGGTTGTTTCCTGTACTTAGTTGTGTTTTCTGAATTTGCAGCATACCTCTCTATGTGGCTGCGTTGTCTGAGTTCACAGCGCATTTCTTTCTTACTTTCTTTTTTGTGTGTGTTCAGTTGCGTTTCCTGCATTCGGTTGTCTCGTCTGTATCTGCAGCCTGTTTCGCTACGCTTGCAAACGCGTTGTCAAATTGCCGAATGCGTTTCTCTATTTGCCCGTCTTTTATTTCGTTGCAGCGTTTTGCAGATGCGTTGTCAAACCGCTTGTTGTCCGACTGATTATCGTCTACGTATGTGCGTCGTCTTTAGCTGCAGTGTGCTGAGCTCTCATGGCTGGTGTATGAACTACGAGGGAAGGTACGTAAAATTTACACCTAAAGGGGGAAAAAAAAAGGTGATATTCTCCCAGTTTTAATGTATATCTATAGAAAACCACAAAATGTACTGACACCTGCAGCTGTCACGTTGGACGGTGAAGTGTACGGTTGTCTCACAGGAGTCCGGCATCTGCTGCTTCATTCGGTAAAGTCTCATTTGACAGCTGGAGGTCGGAGGACAGGGAGGCCCCTTTCATCCTGAAGAATATCTGTGTGCGTCGATGAAATTCTAAAAATCACGTTAATTTTCTTGTATGTTTCCGGACAGTTGGATTTCAGTGTCAGGGACAGATGTGGCTCGACAGACAGGCGTAAGCAGCTGCTGGCACAAAACAAACCACCTACAATGTTTTTACTGAAGACTGATGGAGCCCACAGTTGTGTTTTCCACCCTCCAGTAAATGTAATTTTAAAGAGGTTGTTTTTCAAATTGGCAGAACCAGTTTAGAAAAATAATTGCTTAAACTTTATTATTTAATATACAGAGGATCCAAACCATCTGTAAAGCTACTATCATTTCAAATTAACCACTTTTTAGACAGTTTGTTTTGTCATTTTGGAGCAAAACTCTTTAGGTACTTTGGCATGTTTCATTTTTTTCCCCCCTAGTTTTAGGGTTTATTTCTTATATTTTTTAGTTGTTTTATTGTAAAGTTGATGTAAACATGTTTTGCAGACACAGATTCACTGGTAGTTTTACCTAATAGGGACACGGCCTATCAATACCTGACCCATTAGAAAATGCCATCAAGCTGAGAAGGTTGCGGAGGACGAATGCTTGAAAAGCTGCCAAACGCAAAACCTAGCAGCGCCACTAATAAGCAGCTGCATTGTCTGAAATGTTACCGGACAGAGAATGAGTCAGAGAAGCAGGGGTTAAAGGAAAATTACCAACTAAATGTTAATTCGAAAGAGGACAGTGTTAATTTTTGTAACTGGCTTTGATTTAATTTTAGTCTTTTGACGAAAACGTGTATTAGTTTTAGTCAAATTTTAGTCATTTGATTTTTTGTTAGTTTTAGTTACAAAACTAAAGACATTTTAGTCTGGATTTCATCAGTAACATGTTTGTCTCATTTCCGTCATTTTTCATTTATATGTCTTCAATGCACATTTACAGCCGTCGCCCTCTTTGCGTACGGTTACCATGGATACGGGTGTCTCTCGCGAGGTGCCCGCGTCACGCCGCTCTGCGGCAGCGCAGACTGACTCACCCCAGTAAACCCGGTTAGCATTTCCAAACTGTGTTTGAAGAGAACCGCTCTCTCTGATCTACTCCAGTACAGTTGTTCCTGCTAACCAAGCTTTACTGCAGCCGCCTGCGCTCTTCGCTGCGGAGCAGTGAGTCGTCCAGAGGCTGGATTCACTCGCCTGTTCACTAAAGTGCTCCTCATTTCCTGGGTCTCGTTTGAGAGGAGGCGTTTAGCGAACATCTAGAGGACGATTTAGACCGACATTAATCCTGGAACTTACTCACTCCTCCTGATGGCAACACTAAAGATGGCCGACTGAGAGTAACGTTACTGTTACCGCCACATCCGCATCACATGATACCTGTTACATTAGCTCACCTTTCCTTAAATGTCGGCGTGCTGCCCGCATGTTCCCGTAGTTTGTCACGGCTGTTTTGCTGCCGCCTCTTGTCTTATTCTCAGTGGACTGTGGATGGATTTAGTCCATAGATCTGCTTCTTCCAAGAACAGGTAACGTCAGATCGGAGTTGAGTTGCTTATTAACAGCGGTGCAACAGGTCAAGCGGCTAAATCATCCTCTGAAGAAGAGATATTTTGGTCAGCGGAGGGAAAATGTTTTAGTAACCAGGAGCGACAGTCTGATTCCACAGATGCAGGTTGTTGAAAAAGGATTTTTATTAAAACATGTCCATTTGTCCGTCTTTCACATTATTTTTACGTCAAGGTTACTTTTTAACTTAGTTATAGTCTCGTTTTCTTCTTTTTATTTGTAGTTATAGTTTTCATTAATGAAATCAAGACCGAAGGAGAGAGGAAAGATAACGAACCTTGAAAAATAAACTGAATTCAGTCACTTGGTTGTTTTTAATTACATTTTCTCAGATAAAAAGCTGCTCAGCTTCATGCACAACACCGAGCCAGATTCTTTTATGAGTTTTTGTCTTTACAGTTTCTTTTAAAAGGGTGGATGGATGAATGTGGATTTTCCGTGGGATAAACAGTCACGGTGTTAGTGATGTATTCCGTTATCGAGATAAAAAGTACTACTTTCTGAAGGCCAAGAACCCTTAAATCAAAGATATTTTAAACATGTATTAGAAGTCTTTGCATTTTGCATCACGTAGATTCAAAACCACAAACAAAAGAAGTTTCTAACTGCTGTTGAACCAGCCTAGTATCTTACGGAATTCACAGTCTTTCCTTAGCCTTAATGCTTAGATACAATCTAAATAAAAGCCATTCATTTGATTTGTCATCTGGGGCTTTGCAGAACTATCGTTATAGAATTACAGTTGTCATTGTCTTCACTGTTAATACGTAAATACCGGTGGGTATTTACAGCGCAGCTACAGCTGGCGACGGGAGGAATTCAGCAAGTCAGACAATGGAATGAACTTCCTGCCGTTTGTCAACTGTGTGAACCTTCATCTCTCCTCTCTCTGCCCTTGAAGGAGAAACACAAGCAGCACGGCAACACAACATGATAAACAGCCTTGCTCTTCCTCTCTTCACATACCCCCCGTCACTTTCTCTTCTGAACTGTTTTCAAAGATAACGCTGGTCTCGCGCGCGCGTGTGTGTGTGTGTGTGTGTGTGTGTGTGTGAGTGTTCAAGATTGCGTTTCGCCTTTTAAAAAAATGTCAAGAGTTTGAAACTTCAACGATGTCAAGAAAACAAACAACGCGATGCTCCGCGTTTATGAAGTCTCTCTGGCAACTTCACAGCCGCTGTGCGATAAAAAGGTAAACAACAGCAACGGTGCGAGCCACGAACACACTTGGTGTAGATGTTCAGAGGCAACCCTTCCTCCTGGAAAGTACACTTTGCAGGGAATTTAACCAGGTTCTGTGAGTGAATAAAAACAGAACCAAAATAAAGCTGTGGCCACTGAAAGTGCATATTGAACTGCGAGGTCGGATATTTCAACTATGTAAATCAACGACGTATCCTCAGTGTGTTACGGAAAAACATGACGCGGCTGCAATTATGCGTCGTGGAGAAACAACTTGCTCTCGCAGTGTAGTCGTTTAGAAACGTCATTTTTAAGAGACAGGGGTTGTCGGAGCTCTGATTTGTGACGGAGGGAGTCGGTGAGATGCGTCGCTGGGTCAACTCCCGCACCATTTTATCCCCTTCCCTCCCTCCTCAGCTGCTTGCAGTATGTTCAAAACATGTCACTACGTCTGGAGGTCTTTGACCTGCATTGAGAAAAATCTAACTGGGCTTTTTTAACGCTCCGATAATTATGAACAAACCTGATGATTTTTTTTACTCGGAGCAACATTTTGGAAGGAAAGTGACGCCACCTGGAGCAAGTTTTTTTTTTTACTGCCAATGTGTAAATGTTTTTTCAAACTGCGCTCGTCTGCCACATTCCCTGCCCACGTTTCCCCATCAGCACGCGGTGCCACAGTAAGGTGACGGTGAGGAAGAGAAAGTGGAGCCTACCTTCTCGTCTTCCCACTCGTCCTGCCACTGTGTGTTTGATTTTTTTCCTTGCATTTGCTAAAGGCACCAGGGCTCTATGGCAATTCACGGGCATCTTCCCCTTCCGCAACTTCTGTCCCACGGAAGGTCCAACACGACAAATTCCCAACGCTGAGCGAGAAGCGTAAAAATAAAATAAATACATATCTCCTGGATCCAACATACTTTCACGAAGGCATTGCTCATTTCCCCCCAATACGGATACATTTATACAAAAAAAAGTATTTTTTGCAAAAATCCTTGTCCACAAACCTCCGTAACTGACCCGCAGTGAAGTACACACAGGTTTCGCGCGCAGAAATATCGAAAATATTACTTGGAACCACGTGACTGTTGCGTCATCCGGATGAGTGGTGTATCCAACAGCTGATTGGACGACGCCTCTGTTTGAATGGCGGGACCGCAGACCGCTCAAAGACAGGTGTGTGTCGGTGTGTGCGCGCTGTACCTACCCACGCTGATGGGTCTGCTCCTTCGGGGGCATGTTCGAAGCGCAGCGAGAGGACGGGCACGATGAACGGCAGCGGGTTCTGCTGTGTACAGGTGCACGTGCATCCGAGTGACCGTGAGGCAAAGCAGCATCGGCCTCGGCAAAAAGCAGCTGTGACCAATCAGGCTTGTTTCGTGAGTTAATTGGGGGATGGGACGTCCTTGTCGGGGTGTCTCTGGCTCCGTCTGTGCGCTTTCTCGCCAGGTGCCAAATTACGCACGAAGCTCCCGGCGACGGCTCTACGCCCCCCCCTCTTCCCCCTCCCAGCCAGCGCTCAGTGGTTCGCTCCAGTCGGCGCTCTGCCGCTGTGTATCACCGCCCCACTGGCCAGCGCGCAGTCGGAGCTTCAGCCCGGTAACCGAGCGCACACTGAGCCTCGCTGTCTGCGCACCGCCCGCTCTCCTCCACTCGCCTCAGCCTCTTTGAGCGTTTTTGCCTCCTGCGTTGGTAGGTCCATTCTCTCTTCCTCTCTTCTTCCTCTCCTTCTTTCTTTCTTGCTGGTTTGCTTCCTCCCTTCCTATTTTGATTTTTCCTTTTTTCCTTTTTTTCTTTTCTTCTTTGCCGCGAATTTCAGCGGCTGGTTGGATTTCTGTCTGTTGTCCTGCGAGTCTGTACCGGAGCTTTTACCCGCTGCTTTGTCTGCACTACAGCTGTGCGAGGGGAAACCCATCTTCTAGCTTTTCTTGTGTTCATTTACGCTTTCTTTTATTTATTTTTGTGATATTTTCTCGCCTCTTTTCATTTTAATAAATAGGAAATGTCTTTTCTTTCCATGCTCGTACAAGATTTATTTTGATTTTCGTGCATTTTACTCTTCCGTTTACCCTCTTTTATCTCAATCCTGAAGTTTGATTTTTTTTTTCTTTTCTTCTTTTTATGAAAGCCAAAGGGGATTTAAATTTCTCTTAAACTTGAATGTTACGCATGCAGCACGCCAGAACGCAGCGAGGATGAGGATGAGGATGATGATGATGATGATGGTGGTGGTGGTGGAGGTGGAGGAAGTGGTGATGGTGGTGGTGACAGTGGGCAGCGGTTGCACGGACAGATGATCTTCATCCACGGAACTGCTCGTGTTTCTGTTGGGACTGTCTTTGCCTGAACGGTAATCTCAGTTGTGAATCTCGGTCTGTGTCGGTGTGTGAACGTGTGTGCTTACAACCGCTCACACACACACACACACACACACACACACACACGCGCGCAGACTCCAGCAGCCCTGTTTCACTGTCGGTCCTCATGAAGCAGACCAGGAGGAGCTGACAGGTCGGGTTTGTAACTCTGTCATGTTCTGCTCTGCATCTCTGATGGGTGATATCAGCGGACTGGTTGTTGCTCCTTGTTGCCAGAGATCTGAACCTCGCTGCATGCTGGGAGTATTTTCATGACATGCCTTGGTCTCGTAACCATTTTGTCTGAAGTTGGCTGTTTCAGGATTTGATTCGGCATTTGCATGTGGTAGACTGGAACCGAGACCCCGATGGAAAGTCAGACGTGTTTGTTAAGTTGTTGATCACTCGCTGATCGAGACTAAAGCCTTAACTGACGAAACATAATTCTGAAACGGTGGAGCATTGAAGAGCAGGTGCTTAGTGCGGAGAACAACAAATCCTCCAGCCCACATGACCACATAGGTTGCGTGTCTCTACCCTCGCATACGACCCGTAGGAGCGTCTTGTCAACCCCCCAATCCATCCACCCCAGCCTCCTCCTAACATGGACTTTGTTGCTCTGTACTACGGCACCTGACTCCCGTCCTTTGCTCCCGTCAAATTTACTGCAGCGGCTAGAGGTCATGGGTCTATGGGTCGTAATAAGATGCTTCCACAGACGAGCTTTTTTTAACAGGACAGTCTCATGCGGAAATAACTTTCTTAAACTACAGTTAGTTCATGAATACAATGCTCACGGAAGTGTGAGATGTGTTGCTGTCCAGTTGCAATCGTAGAAATGTGCTCCTCCGTTAAAATGATGGAAGTCTGTGAAAGCTGGAAGACGTGGTGAACACTGAACAATGGAGAGCATGCGACGTGACTGCGAGATGTGACTGGATTTTATCTTCACTGCTGTAATGAAAATCCACCGCCTCCACACACACACACACACAAACACACACACACAAAGTCGGAATTTAAAGTCACAAGCCAGGCTTCATGAATGTACCACAAGTTTACTATTTACATGAATAAATTACATTTTCACACCTAAAAAGTCTTTATGTGAGTAATAGTGTCAGAGGTAAAGGCAGGTGTTAGCGCATAGGAAATATGTTTAAAAAAAACCAGAATGCAGTTTTTAAAAAAGGCATGTGAGTGAGCTGCCTTTTCTGCCTCGCAGAGTAATGTAGTAACATGTCCATATGTGTGTGTAAGTGTTGAATGTGCCCAGTGTAGAGCTGTTGTGGTGCGGCAAGATGCAGCTACAGGCCTCTGACTCTCTGAGACTCAGGGGAAGCCGAGAGTGCGCAGGATGCGATCGGCAAGGCTGCGGGCCGCTGCCACGGTTTGTTACTTTGACTCTGTGAGGGTGTCTCGTCTGTGCTACTCTCAAACAGCATGTATAAGTAGATTTATGATCCCGGTCCCTTTTTTTGTTAATGACGTTTGTGTGCGGATCAGGATCGGTCTGCCTGTTGCTGATAAGTGTGTGCTATGTTTGGAAGTAGATGTGATTTTTTTGTTTTGTTTGTAGTGGATCAAAGCTTAATTATGAAATAGGTTTCAATTACAGATGTTCCCAAACCAATTATTTGGCAAACACATCATTCAAACTTTTAATTTTCCATGCTTTAGTCCCACATATACCCATGCTGCTTCAGGCTCCAGTAATGAATATTTTCAGTATTATAGGCCTTGCACACTAGTTTTCAATTACTGTGGCTGATTAGACCCCTGCCCCTCCCTGTTGAAGATGCGTGGAGCTATGCTGAGAATTATGGTTCAGCCAGACTGAATTTTTTTTCTCCGTTCATTTCACGTTGGGACTGAGGCAAAATGCACTTGCTCCCAGTTGGGAATGTACATTGATTGTTTATAGAATTTCACAGCAACATAACTGGGCAGGCGAGAAGGAGGATGTTGTTTGGCTAGCGAGTGCAAATTACTTCTGTCCCCTCCATATGAGTAAATTTCAACTGCCGAATACCAGTCTGACCGCACCCTTACGTCATGTTGCCAAATTCGGTGTTCCAATCAAAACATAAAAAAGAAAATGTCCCCTACCTGCTCAGCAGCAAACAGCAGACTGACACATTTGGAGACCTGCTGGTGAACTTATTCCCTCATGAGTTGGTGGAGACCAAAAACAGAGCTAAAAGAGGGTGAATGTGGCACTTGTTTTCATCAGTCGGCCAGAAACGCGACCCCGAATGGATGATGAGGTTTCTCTGTGACTGCTGGATGTGCAAATAAGCAACTGTTTGCTAACAAGGTCACCATGTAGACTTAAAAGGTGATGAGATGTCAATGTTGTGTTCACAACTTGTTTCTGGGTTTTTTTTTGCCGGACAGCAGTGAGTTCTTGAGAGTCCTTTTTGTCCAACTCTCTTCTCAGGTGTTCCACTGAACTGAATGAGTAGGCTTTAAATTTATTTTCTTTTTCCCACGTGGTGCCAGTGTCTCTGTGAATGGCCTCAGTGGTTTAAAAAAACAAAAAATCCCCAACCCATACAGGTGCACGTAAACCTCGATAGGTAGCACAGCACAAGCAGACACACAGCTGAGTGAAACTAATAAAAGCTGTCTGAGCGAGAGCTACAGCACTATGGAAATGAGATGCTACACTGTGTTCACACAGTCTGTTCCTCATTCTACTATTACTACATGTCTTGAGGCAGCTGTATTGATAGAAAAGAAAATGAAAACAGGGATGAATAAATAACGAGTCGGATTTCAACTTGGTCATGTTAATTATTTAGCTCCTCTGTGCTGATAATAAATAGATGTTGCTGCACTTTGACTCCATGTGTAGAAACTCATTAGTGTTTGCGCTCTGCAGGATTGTGCGTTATTTAGTTTGACTGTGCGTACAGGGTGCCACAAGGCAATGTTGTTAAACATGTAAATTTGTAAGTTGTAGAAAATGTATTTATATATTGATTTTTGTTGCATATTTAAAGCTCTCTGCAAAGACTGAATATTTTCTGTTGCAGCGTGCATTCAAGTTAGGATAAAAAGATCATGAAGTTCATTCAAGGCTGAATTTGCCATTTTTGCCCGTATGAATTTCACTCATGTTCACGGTAATAAATGGCCATGTTTAATACTGAAAGGTGTAAACGAACATTTTAGTTTCATACACTGTCCCACGTTTGTGCTTGAGGAAAAAGATCCCTTCATTTAGGAGGGACAGCAGATTCCAGTCCTGCTATCAATCTGCCGCCTGCGTCCTTTTTTGGAGAACATCAAGTCAATTAGACATTCACATGTAACACTTCAGCCTTCGACAGATGCTTTTAGCTGAACTGACATCCTGCGTTCGTGTGTGTGTGTGTGTGTGTGTGTGTGTGTGTGTGTGTGTGTGTGTGTGTGTGTGTGTGTGTGTGTGTGTGTGTGTGGTGACACAGGAGGTAATGTCAGTCTGTTGCTCAAGGTCATTCCATCAGAATGCTTTGTACTGTATGGCAACGAAGTCACTGAACATTTACATTGTAGCTTGGTGTGTCCATGATTCAGTTCACAATTTCTAAAAGCATTTCCCCCTCAACCCTAACAACACTTTGTTCAGAAAAGTACTCTCACACTGTTTCAAACCATTGAGCTTCAAATACATTAGGCATCAACTGTACGCACTACAGACGTCTCACTTTTGCAAGCGATGACCTGGATGTCCGGCGTGTCCACTTTGATTCTCAGCAGCAGTGGAGCCGGAGGGTAAATTCAGTCTTGGTTCAGCAGACATGTCTCTCTGTAGTGCAGGTTGCGTCTCTCCAGATGTTTCTCTAAGGAGGGGATCCTGTAATAGAAATATGGGTTGTAAAACTCAGGCTTGCAGTCCATTGTAATTGGGACATTTGACTGCCCTTTTCCCTTCTTGTTCTCTGTAGTAATATATATACACATATAAATGAACAAATGTACATTGTTTCATGATTATGGTCAGTTTACAGTTTTAAATGTTAATCTAGAGCTACATGTTTATACCATGCATTGATGGTTTCCAACAACCCACCAGAGGATCTTTAGAGTGGGGGTGTTTGCTGGAGCTTCAACAAAGTACAGGACTCTTGTTTCGAACACATTTAGAAAAACTGAAAACTCTCATTTTATTTCTTATTCACACTGACTAGTTTAATTAAGTATAGAACCATAGTAGTGGTTTTCAATGTGTGTTGCTCGGGGCAATGTTTTTTTTTTTTTTTTTTTTTTTTAACCAAACATAGTGAAGTGCCAGACTCAGTGCTCGATGTCCATCAGAATTAAACCTTGTAGCATAGCTCTTCACCAGTACACCATTCTTTATTTATTTAACAATTATTTTTTTTTTTTTTGATGGACTGTATGCAAGGAAACCAGAATCGACCTCAGCCGCCTGCCTGATGAAGGAAAGATGCCTGAATATATCCGTAGAACAAACCAGTGATTGTATTTCATCGTCTTACCGGTACCTGAAACTACATGTTCCCCAAATGGTCTTTTTAAATGCAGGGCTGTTTCTGGCAAATGGAGCTGAAGGTAGCAGCAGAGTGACAGTAAAAGCTGCAAAAATGTAATTGGATGTTTCTAGTCAACTGGTACCCAAATGACTCCAGTGCTCTGCCTGAATTAAGGCAATGCTCCATTTGATACTTAATGTTTTGGTGAAATGTTTTTCATAACATCTGGAACGGAAAAAACAGATTTAAAGCATTGGGTCCCGGAGTTTCTTGAAGACTTCTGTTGTTTAAGGATCTTGGCCTTTATCTTTGTTTGGTCTTATTGTTTTTGTTGTTGTTGTTGTTGTTGTTGTTTGTTGTTATGGCTTTTTCTCTTAATTAATCAGAGTCTTTATCTGTCCTCTGTCCTTGAGTTTTGCCCTTATTGATAGTTGACGTATTAGCCGTTGGTCCCCACCCTCTAACACGACCCATAGGAGCGTTTCCTGAATTACTGCCCCTACGGCTGCAGGAGGTGCCACTGATAATTATTTTTCAGCAGTGATTTTATACAGTTTAACACTTTCATGTTCAGACAATGCAATGGTCACGTTTTGGTTGGGTTTAGGCACAAAACAACCTGGATAGGTTTTTATTGAAAGATCATGGTTTGGGTCTCAAATAAGCACTTTGTTAAGAACTTTGCTCCCCTCATAATTACTACGGCCGCCAGAGGGCTTTGTCACTTAAATGTAAATATGTCATTTTTGGGTCTTTTGCTGAAAAGACTGAAGCTGTCTCACAACCGCTAGATGTCACTTCACCGTAAAATGCAACTATGGACTGAAATAAGCTGCATGCACCAACAACCCGTGGGGTCATGTTTTTTTTATGAGAGGACAGTCTCTCAAATTGTATTTTAGAGTATAAATGCAAAATAAAGGAAACAAAAATGCACCAGGCTGTGCACATATTAAAATCTGTACTGGAGATTGTACAAGCACATATGTTTTCTGTACTCTGTTATAAACAAGAATCTCTTGCCACTTAATGAGGTTGAAGCATTTTCATTTGGGTTCTGTATGACATGGAGGAAAAAAAATCAGCCATTTCAACACAAATCCAGTGTTACAGCGATTTACTTAAAATGGTCCATATTACTGTTTCCCCTCGATTCATTAAGCTGGAAAATTGCCCCTATAGCCTGAAAAATGTAAAGACAACAGACTAATTTCCTGCCCTCGCTGGGGGAAAGAATACTGATAAATAAATAAACAAATAGATAAAATGTGTAGTCGACAGCACTGCCTATCTGACTGATATGTTTAATCGCTCTGTTTGCTGATTTTCCCACAAGCGTTTCAGCCTCTCGCAGCACTTTGAGAACACAGCACAAAGACCGAGCTCATCACTTTTTCTGATTGTAAAGACAGTCAATGGTTTCACTGAGGCCTGAGCAATTTACATAAATGCAAAAGTAGTTTTTGTCCAAAATGGCAGCTGCAATTTGGAATAAAAAAAGTCTTTATTTCTAGAAAGTGCAGCACATAACACCAATGAATTGAAATACCGTTTAGAGCAGTAGCCAAATGGCAGGTAGATGAATTTTGATAACTTAAATAAACAAAAAAGGAAAAAAAATGTTACACGGAACCAATAAAGCAACAAAGCAAACGGGGAAAAAAAATGATCAAACGTTGTGTGCGAGAAAGTGCAAAGATCTGACTTGACTTAATGCATTTTTCTTTTGTGCTTTTTTTTTAAAATCCTGATTATTAAAAACACACTTCTGTCTTAGCACGCTTCCTGTCACAACACCTTCCATTCATCTTGATGAAGTGTCAGTCGGCCCAGTGGCAAAAAGCAAGGGTCTGTAAAGTCCTGAGCTGGTAAAGACGTGCTAGCAGAAAGCTGAACATCAGACTGACGTTTCATTAGTCAAAATAATGAGGCTTCACGGGCTTTAAATATACAGGAGATAGACTAAAGAGAAAAAAAAAAAAGATCCCTGTCCTGGTTACAATATTGACGGGAAGATATGTGTGTTGAAATTTGGGTGAACTGACCCTCGAATAAACTCACATTCCACAAGCTGTTTACAAGATTTACCTTGTCTGCATTCATCACTTCCGCTGCAGCAACTTTTGAGCCATTAGGTTTCCCAAATACCCGCGGGCAAAGGTGCAAAACTCCTTTTCCTTTATTTGTTGCCCATTTTTATGCCTTTTGTTTAGATAGCTTGAGCAGGGAGTTGACGGGAAATGAGGGGGACGGAGGGAGATGGGGATGTCATGCAGCAAAGGTCCCCAGCTGGACACAAACCAGGGACATTGTGAGTCATGGTCAACACCTTAGCCCCCTCGGCCACCGGTGGGGCCAAGTGTGAAATCAGGAGTGACAGACTTATTCAGCCAAAACTCATAACCTTGACCGAAATCAAGGTTAAATTACGTTGTATATTCAGTAAGAGGCGATAACCTCCTGCAGTGTAACACATGCACACACTGCGGTACGTGCTGTGCCGTGCCACACAAAGTGCACTAACCCACAGTCTCACTGCTCCAAGGAAACCAGGCATGACCCACCAACACACACACACACACACACACACACACACACACACACACACAGAGCGAAGCCAGCAGCCAGCTGAACATCACTTGTGAGCCAGATGGGGGTTAACAATGACACATTCTCACACACACACACACACACACACACACACACACACACACACACGTTCAGCGTTCGCTTGCCCAGAAAGAGATACACATACACACACACGCAAACATGTCTTTCTGTCTATGAGTTACCGCAACACGTTTTTCTGATCACCAAAAGTAGGTGATTTGGATGAAATCTATCAACTTTTTCTAAAACGATTTTAAAATGACCAGATAACAATGTTGATTTCAGTTCCCGTCAATTAAATACCCAACCAACCAATCAATCAATCAGTTGGTCAATAATCCTGTAAATCCGATGCTGCCATTAAGCAGTCCTACGCGATGGAAATACAACCCCAGATATTAAACGGAGCGATACCTAGAAATGGTAGACCAGAATCTCTACTGGTGGAAAAAAGCTCTGTCATTTCATGGTGTGCATATCATATAGTGAAACCCCACTGGTCACCGACTGGTTTAATGGTTAATGGACTGACTTTCCACGAATAACGTCCTCATTAATGGAGCTGGGTTTCATGTGTTTTACAATCACTACTACAACAATACTATTACCTTTTTAAAAACGTAAAAAAACACGTTCTTGGACCAATCATTATTTTTAATTTTAATTTTAACCATAGAAGCCAAAGTTCCTAAAAGTTTAATGTTGCATAACACGACGGCTTTACAATGTCTTTGCCTACATAAAATACAGTCCTACAATAGGGGGGAAATAATTAAAGCAGGAACTCCCTGATCAAAGAATTAAGTGAAGACAAATGTGAATCTCAAAAAGCATTTGATGCCAACTTTCAGTTTTCGAGGCTTTGTGCTACAAACGCATTTTGGTCAAAAAGAAAATGATTGAGGTTTGATATTCACTGATTTCAGTCAGTACGCTTTGAAAATCAACTTGAAGCTTGCTGTCATGTACGCAGTTATTACTGTTACGTGATAATGCAGTTGTGAGCGGGGACTGTTCTGAAAACACTCTCTGGTGTTACTGGATGTTTCACTGCCAGCTACCTGACAACGAGATGAAATGATTCCAGAAACCACCATGCTCACGGCTTCCTTTTTGACAATGCCGTCTTCCTTTTTGCCTGCTTGTTTGTGTCTCCTGTGTTTGATTTCTTGACAACAGGGCTCATGAATATGCTTTTGCGCAGCTGCTGAACTGACTATTGATGTACTTGGCTGACTGGTTGTTTACTGACTAGTCGACGGGCTGACTTGTCGGCTTTCCCTATTCCATTCACTGTCTTTGTCAGCATCTCTGTCTTTCTCTGCTGTATTCTTGATCTCTCTCTGGCTTTGCCAAAGTGTCCAACTAGACTCTCATTAATGAAAATTGCCTGCTCTGTCTCTCCTCTCTCTCCCTCTCTCTGTCTCTCTGTCTCTCTCTCTTTCGCATTCAGGAGTCAAGAGGAGTCCTGACATTTAGAAACTCTGCCACCTCCCTGATTCAGCAGAAACGAGGAAGCAGATGGAAACCTCTCCTCTCCCTCTTCCTTCCATCTGCTTTCTCTCTCTTCATCCCCTCTCCGTCTCTGTCTTCTTTCTCTTTGTACCTCTCTCTACTGTACCGTCTCATTTGTAATTTATTTCACTTAATGTTGCTGTCAGCTCGCTTTAAATTCTGGCTTTGTTAGTGTGACAGACACATTCAGCCGAAGAGGATCTTAGAGCATTTTCAAACCCCAAAGTGAGTCGTAGAGTTTTCCCCTTGGTTCGGATTTTCGTCACACGGAAGAAAATTCAAGTGAGCCAAAATGTGTCACGAAAAACCTTTTTGAGGACGTTCACTCAGCTAATCGGGGGATGGGTGGTAGCCAGAAAGTAAACACTGGAAGAAGATTCTATGTCCAGGGTTAATTTTTTTTATTTATCACATGGCACAGTACAGCAGGCAAGTCACATCCCATGTCTTTCAGCTGCTCAGCTGCTGACTGAACATTTTTGATCACTTCAGTGTTTTTATGTGTGGTTTTCAGATGCTCGAAGAGCCGAAATATCAGGAAGCCGACATATTTCATTTCTTGTCCACGTCAGACTTAAGATCATTTGCTGGCTAGCTGCGAGAAGTTGTTGGTTATGCAAAGCGCTTCTGGCTATGGCAGCCGTTTAGCTCAGTCCCCCAGAGCATGCCTTGTAGTTTGGTCAGATCGAGGCCGGATCGTGTTCTCGCCACAAACAAGCAGCTGTGGAATTCGTCTCTGGCCAAGACCGTATGCTCTAAAGGGTCGCCAGTGCGATTGCTTCGATCCACACCAGAGTACGATTGCTGTGTTCACATCTGCCCGAACGATTCGTACCAAATAGGGCAAAAAAAAAAAAAAGCCAGAGTCCAACTCAACCAGCCTAAACAACACAGGTTTGAGAAAACACTAAGATCAAGTGTCGAATTGCAACACACACCAAAAAAAAAAATCATAGTGAAAAATGTTTGAATTACAAACAATGTCGTTTTATTACTCTTGGTATCATGAATACTTTTTGCCATAGAAACGGGTATGACATTTTAAAATGTTGTTTAAACTTTATTTGCGTTGCTTTCGTGTAGCTTTATTGCAAATAATATTCATGACGCAATAACCCGTGGGGGGAAAAAATAAAAGTGGCGTGTTCTGAATACTCTCCAGAGCCACTACAATCTGCAATATGAGGTCGTTTGCATCTTTGGGGGAACACACAAAGATTCGAAGCAGCAACAAGGATTCTGCTGGAGAACTGATCCCCCCAGTAGCAAACACGTACATTAACATTAAATCCTCGTAAAGTCAACCATACCGAAAGCTTTTGTGTTTATTGTATTGCGTTCTGGTTATAATTAAAGTAACGTGTAAGTAACTGAGTAATGAAAGCAATGTTCAGCACACCTTTTTTAATTCCTTATGAGCTTAGGCATTACTTTGTTAAAGATAATGGTAGTTACATGTATGAAGAATGATGAATTGCAAAGGCTCTAAACTGTGTTGTGTAAGTCTTCTTAAAATATTTTACACATATGTCATATTGTACATAAAACATCTACTTTATTGTGACTCTCACTCAATGCTGCATTTGCATGGGACTGAACAGGACGAAAGTCAGTGTTTTGTTTAACTTTATAGAGAATTAAGGAACCATGGAGCAGGTGATCCGGGGATGCAGATGAAGGGAGGGTGGAGGAAAAAGTAGATTTTATTTGATTTTGATTTTCTATCGAGTGCTGCAGGGGAGGACTGATTTTTGTAGACCAACCGGGAGGTTAGCATCAGCGTGGCGCCCTCGGCAAAAAGCTAATGGGTTATTGCAGAAAATAAGCTCTGTGATGAACAAAAGTTTATGGTAATAAACTTAATCTTCACAAATCAACACCGATTTTGTAACTTTTGAAGCCTAAATACAATCGACAGCGGTAGAGAGCTAATGTTAGGCTATATACGTGAACTACACCACGGTTTGCCTGCCTTCAGTGTCACCACCGCTGAGCTTCAAACCTGTAATTTGATTTAGTGCGTTTGATCTTCCACAAAAGCCTTTCCTCTTACAAAGTTAGTGATAGTTTGCAAGAGCGCGAGTATAAACACAGCGAGGCTGTAATGTCGGACGGGTGAGTAGGTTGTTTTTTGTGTTTGGTGTTTGACTTTGGGACGGTGGGACCGTAAGTGCAAAAATGCCAATTTATCTCAGGGTTTTAGGGCTTGTTCCTGCAGCACTCTAGTAGGTTCTCTTTTTTAGCCCAACTGTGCTATCTTTCCAAGAGTCCTCAAACAGAAAAAATATCACTATTTGTACAAGGAGACGGCTTAAAAGCCACAATTAGCCCCATACATTTTAAAGCACACAAAATATCATTACAATAACATTAAAGTACAACAACTAAAATCCTGCATCCAACAGGAAACCCACCTTATATACAGTGAAATATAATATAATTAACTACATATTTCTATTTTTTCACATACCTTAAATTAAGATAGTTTTCCTAACTATTCGTAGCCATTTTCCCAGTGGTGTCAAGTAGTTTCTTCGACCTTTTGACAGGCAGGGTTAGAAAATGTTTTTATTACCAAGCTCTAATTATGGCTTTGGCAAGATAACATTTAATAATTTGTGCCTGTAGTTGTTCTCGTATTGACAGAGCGTCTATCTCTCACCAAATGGAGTCGGTAATAAATAGCTCTTGCTTTCTTCTTACGATGTACATTTTAACATGAACTCAAAAGGCTTGTGTCAGTCTTTTCATTCACAGTCAGCCACCCCACGGCACTATGTAGTTCAGTCAGTGGGGCGTCAAACTCACACCTCAAGACAATTCTAGCCGCTTTATTCGGTGCCTTTTGGAGCCTTCCTATCTCACCAATAGCTGCATTTCCCCAAATGGCTGAGCAATCGCTGACCCGACTGCCAATTAAGGCTTGGAGATAAGAGCAAAGTAAAGAGAGGAAAAAGAGGAGAGGAAGAGTATAATTAGAAAGGCAAAAACAACAAAAAAGAAGATGGAGAATGTGAGGGAGGGAAGGCGAGGAGAAGTAAGAGGAGATGCTTGGATAGTAAAGGGAAAAGGAAAGAAGCGAAGAAAAGAGAAGAGGAAATATCAAAGGAGGGAGTGAGAAGAACAACAGAAAGGGAGAAGGTACAAAGTGAAAAAAAATGAAAGTGCAGACAAGATGAGAGGATAGGAGAGAAAAAAGGAGAAACTGATGAAAGCAGGGAAGAAGAGGAGGAGAAAATGAGTAAGAGGAGTGCAGAGGAGAGCATGTAGAGATTTGTGTGTGTGCATGTCTAATAACTGATAAAGGGAGGCTGGCGTTGAATTATAGATGTAGCCGGGGTGAAATTTTCATGAAAATGTTACTAAGCCATTCAAAGATTAGTCAAACAACCTCAGACATGACCCGTAAAATGGGGGGATGAAAGGAAGAGGAGGGATGAGGAAGGAGAGGTAGCGTGAGGGAAAGAGATGACAGAGAGAAGGCGTGGGGAGGAGAAAGAGAAGGACTGAGGAATGGAGGAAGGACAGAAAGGGAACAACGGAACAGGGAAGCGAGGACGAAAAGGACGTTAGGACGATGGAAGAGATGGATGGGTAAAAAGGGGAGATGTAGAGAGAAAAGGAGATGAAGGAATGAATGGCAGGAGGTAGAGAGGAAGCAAAATGGAAGAGGTGAAAAGAACGAGTGAGGGAGGGAGGTAAAAACGGGGGAACAGAGGGATAGAAAGGAGTCGAGGAGGTGGAGATGATGAGCGAGGAGGTAGAGAGGAAAAATAAGGAGGGAAAGAAAGAAAGCAGAAGATGGAAGGATGCAGAAGGGAAAATCTATAGAGAGGAGAGAGGTTGGAGAGAACAGCAGGAGGTAGAGAGAAAGGAAGGAGAGAGATTAGATGGAAAGAAAGAGGTACACAGGGGTAATGATGAGAAGATGAAATAAAGGGACTGAAGGAGGCCAAGCTAAAGAAGTAGGGAGAGAAACTGAGGAACAATTGGCAGGAATGTTGTCTCATACACTGTGGTGGACAGAAGTGGGAGGAGTAGAAAAGGAAGGGAACAGAAGGAGGCAAGAATTGTGATGGGAAAGGTAAAAAAAGAAGGATGCATGAAAATAAAGAGAGGGAGGAAGAAATGGACGTATGTTTATGTTGCAGTTTGCCATCATCATGTACAAAATCTATTCTGTTGGTCAAGAGGTGTTTTCACTCATTCCCCTGACCTCTGCCGCCAACGAACGAACCCTACAAAAAAACTCCAAAAGACATTAACACAAACTTGTGTAAGGTCGCATGACTCAGCTTGTGAGCTAACTGCCGGCTCTATTGGAGACAGTGTATTATTCGGTTGGGATTCGTAGCCAACATTAATCGGCGCAGCAGCAACCTGGAATTTGTAGCAACTTGACAAAGCTCGCGTGACTGGAGCCGTCAAGATGCTAAAAAAAACCCTCTATAAGCGGTCACTTGTGACACATACAGCCGTGCGAGCAGCTCCGTGATACTCCGGCTAGGCTTCGACCTAAATGCTAATGTCAGCACGCTAAGGTCCGTTGCAAGCTTTTTGCGGCAAGCTCCTCAAACACGTTAGCATGCTAATACTTGCTAATTAGTATTAAACACAATGTACAGCTGAGGCTGATGGGAATGATATCAGCTTTTCAGCTATTAGGTTAAAATGTTGACCGAATGGCCATGGCACTGGATGAAAAGTTAAGCCACCACCAAAGTTACTAAAATTCATCCTGCATCATAGCTTTTGCTGAGTTAAAGCGCCGTCATGCAACAATTTTACATTAAAATAACAGCTTTAAAATCATTGTGATGGTACGCCGCCTTGCGATAGGGAGAATGGCGCCTCCTCTCATTCCCACTCCACGCTCGGAATGCCTGTTCTCGCTCAGCGCAACCTCTGCGATTCCCCCCCCCCGCGAGAAGCGCGTAGCGCCTTGCGGCACCACGTCACACGCCACCAGCCACGGGTCCTCAGCCCGCTCTAGCAAGAAGCCAGCTCGGTACTCTCAGTGCAGACATCCTGGCAGAGGAGGAGGAGGGGAAGTGAGAGAAGGGAAAGACGGAGAGCAAGAGGGAGTTGGAAGCATTGTTAACGAATGTGTTACAGAGCATTTGTCAGACGACATCAACAATCTAACAAATCAAACAGTCTGATTGGTTCAGGCTCAGCCCCCCGGCAGCTCTGTGAGTCTGCAGCAGAGCCAAGGACACACATGTTCAGCTTCATTACCCACTCTGTTTTGACCTTCTGCCGTTAATCTGATAACCAGCTAATTAATATGACTCTTCATACACACACCGACACAAACGCACACACACACACACCGAGCGAAATTGGTCACCAGTGCCAATGGATATGAGCGCTGTGTGTTTTGCTTGTAATGTAGAACCTTGCACAAATAGTCATAGTTCTGTGCGTGCGTGTGTGTGTGTGTTCGTGTGTGTGTGTGTGTGTGTGTGTGTGTGTGGTCTAATTACACTCCCCAGGCATTATAGGTTATTTGCATTAATAACACCATTGGCTAATTTCCATTTAACAACAGTGTTTACAGTCATTATCTGTTTAGCGCTGACTGTTGTTGTGTTGTTCACTTAATTAGCTGTAGACTCCGCTTTTCCACATGATTTAACCCACCGAAAATCATAATTAAAATGAAAAGAAATTATATGCGTTATTAGATTAAAAAAGTTTCCAAAATTATAAAACGCAATACAATAAAATATAAACTACTTTGTCTGACCAGCTAAAAAGGCACTGCAGCAGTCACGGTGTAAATTACATTCATGCAAATGGAACATGACTACATACAAAATATCATATACTGGGCATTTAGCTTCCGGCTACACTGTGAGAATGATACAAGGCAGGGAACTCGG
Source organism: Xiphias gladius (assembly GCF_016859285.1). Taxonomy (NCBI): domain Eukaryota; kingdom Metazoa; phylum Chordata; class Actinopteri; order Istiophoriformes; family Xiphiidae; genus Xiphias; species Xiphias gladius. Next base: position 4,864,597 of record NC_053420.1, on the reverse strand, counting down.
CTTTTCTCTTTTAGTATGTTACACAAAAACACACATTTCAAGTTTTAAAGAAAATAAGAAATAAGCACATAGCCACGCTGAAGTTTTGCTTGCCGAGCATGAAATTAGACTCTGCAGGTCTAATAACACACTTTGGAGTTTTAGTGTAAACAAACACAATTTAAAAGATTTGAAATGTACTTTTTGTACTGAACAGACACGTGCTTATAATAACAAATTTACTTAACCAGAGAAGCGTCTCATAGTGGAAAAATAATACAAACATTCAGAATGCAGACTTAAAATAAAATTGATTAAGTATCTCAGGAGCTAATTCGTCAACAATCCTCATCAGCGGCCAGGAACTTGAACACGTGACTGTATAACACATAATAATCCATTTATGCATCACAGTCATCTGTAGTCTATGTGTTACGGAGCTATCTATCCAGCCTCACATCCTGGGAATTCTGTTCATATTGGACGGCCCAGCACCTCGCGATTTACATTATACAGTGATTTCAGACACGGTGTGTTTGTTTACCTTTGACCAAATCCATTATCTTTCCCTAACCCTAACCAAAGCACTTTCGTTGCCTGAACCTAAACGCAGACAGGACTCTGGATGAGAGCCCCCGGTCTCTGATGGGACAATCCAACCACCTCCTGGTGACTCCACTCCCATTAATAAAGGTTAGCGCCTCACACATTCAAAAAAATGTTGCCTCTGAGCGTAATCCAGCAGGCAATTACGTTGCCACCACAACATAATTGGTAATACAGTTTAGTAGCATATGAATTCAATTTCTAGGAGGAAGGGTTGGATGAATATATTAAAATTCATAAAAAATCGATTAAATGGATAAACAACATTTTAATATAAATCCCCTGAGTCATAGCTTTGTAATTTGACAGTCTTTGTATTGTGCAAGTCCCCCCATTATTACAGTTACTTCCAGTGGGTCATTGTTCATAACTGCTGCCTCAGGTTTGCAGTGAGATTGACATTGACCACCGACAAGCCCCACTCCGCAGGGATTGACTGACAGCTAATCTCTGGGAGATGCAGTGCAGAGGCAATTTCTAGGTGTTTCTCTGACCTTTAGCTCACGCTAACCAGCACTGGCTCATTAATGGAAGGGCAAGGTGTGGTTGGCAATTATGGTAATTATCAACCAGCCTCATCATTTGCAGTTATTGCATTTCTGCGGCTATCTGTGTGCTTCCCCACTTGGCTGCATTAGTGATGCGTCTTATCCCATAAAGCTCTGCCCTGTTGATAACCCGCAGCTCAGTTGCTGCCAAATGCTTTGGCTCCAATTTCCTCCATCTATCATCCATTCATTCATCCTAAAACATATTCCTCTCATCTACCCACCGCCCACCAACAGTCTCTGAAGTCTCTCTCCAAGTTTATATGCACCCAATCTGTCTTTGTATCATCTATGCATCTGTCTGCCTGGAACATTTAATCCATTTGCAGGAACCCCTAAGAGATGTTTGATTGTGGTGTGTCACATAACCACATTTAGTGAGCCTTTTAAAGCCCCTTTTACATTATATACAAGAGCAGGCCAGTAAAAATTGAAGGCAACTCAGATTAATCTATCAACAAAGTTTATTAACTCTTCTCCTCTCTCGTGCTTTTTGGAAGCTTGGAACTAAGAAGACAATGTTAAAGAGAGGCTTTAAATAAGAAAAATCAGCCTGAGACTATAAAAGTGAAGGGGACATGTCCGACCTTCCGCAGTATAAATTAAGCCCCTTGGTCAGAAGCAAAGGCAGAAAAATGATGTTACACTGCTTCAAAAAGTCCAAGGGAGGAGGTCGGCATGAAGTTTGCATCCCTTCTAGCCCTGGTCAATGTTGCTTCATTTTCATCACGAATGCGAGCTTCCCTAACCTCAACCAACTAGTTTACTTGCATAAAGTTAAGCAAACCTGAAGTGTGGAGGCGTGTGATCCTAAAACACTTGTTTTGAAGCAGTCACAGTGACTGGTTTGGGTGACAATGGCAGTCTGTTGTTTTGGTGTGAGAACTTTTTATCCAGGAATGTTTAAAGGGTAGTTTACTCTTCCAAGGCTAAGCCAAATTATTGGGACCTAAATGGCCCCAATAATGTGTTGCGGCTGTAAAAGGACATGTATTTATGCTGAAAACATTTAGCCCATCCAGTGAAACAAATAAAAGTCTACACCTTGGGACCTGCAGAACATAAAGTCAAACTCAGGATTGAGTTTGAGAAAGCTTTGGCATTGTTTCAGTTGTTGACTGTTGAAACGTTTTATTTAGGTTGGCTAAGCCTGTATACCTAGCATAATCTGTACGGTGAACTCAAGTGAGAAGCCACCTATATAACTGATTTCCCTCTTATGGAGTTTTATGGATTCCCAGTAAATTATAGCAGGGAGCAGTGGACTAAAACTCTGTACTGACATTGTTAAACACGGGTTCGTATCATAATGAAACTGAAATTCGCTACACAAAATAAAAAACACAGCTCTTTGCTCTCAAGTCAAATCACATTACACGTCCATCAACCGCACTGACACTGGAGATACTGTGTTGTTTATACAGTGACACAAACTGGTTTCGCTTAAGTGCTCAGAGCAACTGGACAGTGGTCACTGACAGTGAAGAAAGGTTTCGGTGTTCAAACTTTCCTCCTCTTCAGTGGTAAAAGCCAAGCGAGTGCTGCTGGCCTCTCAGTCTGCTCAGAGGAGAATAAATGAATGAAACAGATACCTCAGGGAGTGGAAATTCCTCATATGAAAAAAAAAGATAAATGAAGTTGTTTTTTCCTTTGATGGTTTTTGTTTTATGTTTTGTTTTTTTCCTAATTTTGAGAAAGATTGCTTTTCAGTCCCCAAAGTCGAAATTTGCCTGTCAGCCAAACTGATGATACATCAGTTTTACAATAAACAGATTTCCTTTATGTATATCTTTTTTTTTCTCTCTACTCTGAATGAATAATATTTTTCCCTAAGGAGGTTGAGTGGACGACCATCCACCAAAAAATTTTATTAGCTGTTTTGATGGACACAGTTAGGGGCCAGCAAAGCAGGAAAGAGTGCAAAGACAAAGATGCAGAGGTTTCTGCAATTTCTGTAAACTTACAGGTCATCATGACGTGTTTTGGTTTGGAAAAGCTATTGATTAGATGTGCAAACAAATAAGATAGTTGGGGGATTGGATGAATAAATTGCTGAATGAGAAGACATTTACTGACATTTACTTTAGGTGTGATTGGTCAACTCAAGCTGTATGTCCCAAGAATGTTTGACAAGAAAAAGTGAAATGTCTTGATAAAGGCAAATGTCTGTGGGCGCTTAAAAGCGTTTTCCAGTAACACCAGTTACGAGAGACATTTAAAAATTATTAAAAATTGATGCATCAGAGGCTGAACTATCCTGACATTTTAGCCCCTAGCGTGACTTGAGCTCCAAAATCACCGGATCCTACACTTTACACAACGCAACTTAAAGCTTCTTACTTCAGACCCTCCCTAAATACCCAAGTCTTTCTAACTCCACATCCCCAGTTTGCAATGCAAGATTTCTGATAAAAATGGAAGTTTCTTGGGGCCTCAAGGTGCCTGGTTTGTATCCAGACGGGGACCTTGGTTGCATTTCAACATCTCACTTATAGAGAACGAGAAATGAATGAATGCAGGAAAGATGTAAATTGAAGGAAAAGTAGTGATGTAATCAGGTTAGTTTTCCATTACCATTATGCCTCGTGCTGCACAGAGGGAGGAGTGAATGAGTAAATTCATTAGGGGAGCGAAGTATGAAGGTAAGAGGGATAAACGGAAGGAAGGGAGGAAGGTCAAACTGAAAGAAGGAAAATGAGTAGGAGTGATGGGAAAACAGGAAATATATGAATAACGAGGGAGGGAGGACAGGATGAAGGAAATACTTCGATCGTGGTGAATTGGCTTGGATCAGATGTGGTTTCATGATTGTGTTGAAAGGACAAATGGAAGGAAGGAAAAAAGCTCCTGCGCGTAGATCAGACGTTTTCTCCTGGTCTGCGTGTTTCTAACAGTATCTAGCGGTTTATCATCACTACCCGAACACTGAAAATTAATTGTTCACTATCTGGATGTATTGCTTCCCTCATAAACAAGACTCAAAAATGATGTCTGAATAGAAATATTTTGTAGCACAAACTGTTTTGATCCCTCCCAGAAGTGTCAGCAGCAAAACAAAAATACAAAACCGAATGGACGGACAAGTGGCCTAAAAAAAAAAAAAAATCAGCAACATAATTTTGAAACAATCACAGCACAAGGGACATTAAGAAGCATGGAGCTTTCATATCACATGAATCTGAGCCTAATCTGTGCACCTCCGCTTTTAAGCGAACGGCACTGAGAAGTCTTGAGAAGACTTAGAAAAAATGGGCTCCGTCATTAGAGAGAGGGTTTTAGATCTTATTTGATGACCCGGCAAACACTTGATTATAAGCATACAGTGCCCGTTAGATTTGATAAAAATGCTTTTAACTATAAAATCTGTGGCAGCAGCCCACGTCCAGCGACTCAGACTAAAGACCAATTTATGGTTGGTAGCTCAACGGTCTCTACAATTGTCCAATCCTAACATATGACGCATCTCACGGCATACCTTGGCAACCAAGTAGGAGTTTGAGTGATCGCATAATTACCCTCTCGGAGGGGAGGATGAATCATATTAGTGATGCTGTTGAAAATAAAAATTGGGGTGTTACACACAGTATATGCAGATGTACTGAAATATATGCGTTGGGGCCTTGATAGTCGCGTGAGGAAGAATGCAGACCAGCAGGGCCCCGGTTTCCTTCATCATCTCTGGATACACTAGACTCAAGATATGTAAACTCATGCTTATCAGCTATCAAGGAAGGTGAGATGAAGGCTGTTGTAAATCCTTACATTGAGAAACGTGTGATTTTTCACGTAAGTATTGAGAAAACGTTCCAAATTAGGAGAGGTCAAAGGACGCTGTGGGAAAAAGAAAACAAAAACGAAAAATGTCTCAGCAACAAAATGGTAACATGACAATGTTAACATATACTGAGCGGGTGTCGTGTTTACCATGGTTGCCATCTTAGTTTGGCATCACCAGAGTCACCAGAATTATTACATGTCATCCTTAGGGGAACATGAATGTACAAAATTTCCCTGCGATCCATCCGAAAACTGTGGACTTATTTCACTCGATACCACAAAATGTGAACCTCATGGTGGCGGACGTCTGGGGATCAGCTAAGCCCATTGAGCCATTGTCTGGTATATATCAGATCAAAACTCATCCCTCAAATAGTTTATGAGATATATTAGTTTGGACCAAAATGATGGACCAACCAATCAACTAAACATCATGGCTAAAGAAAGGTGGAGTGAAAAATGCAAAAAAAAAACAAAAAAACAAACGAACAAAAAAAAAATCGGTAAAGGTGGTTTATTAGGACAATTTTTATATTCCTAATGTTCAACTGAAGCGCAGCTGCATTTCCCAGCCCTCCGTCGTCATGTTAATGAGTCCACAAGATAAAGGGATGAAGGAGGGGAAATTGAAAAGAGGGGACAAAAATGACTGAGTGAAGAAGTAAAGGGTGCTCTGAATTACTCTGATCAGATTAAGTTAGTCGTCCTTGAATACAAATCTGCTCCAACACATTTGTTTGTGTGTGTGTGTGTGTGTGTGTGTACATGCATCATGTTAATCTATAACTGATTGCACCATAAGACACCCAGTTATTAATTTGAGCTTTGCCTGCTCTGCATTTTGGCTGCTTTGATTTATACGTTTTATTAGCATGTGTTGGAAGAAAGAGAGGGAGGAGGGCGGAGGGTACAGTGAATAAAAAAAGGGAAGGAAGGAAGGACACAAGGAAGGCAAGAAGCAAAGTCCTCAGACTGAATTAGCTCAGTTTAGCTTCAATTTGTTGACTAAAAGCGGAAATCTGATGCAGCCTGTGTGTGTGTGGGTTTTTTTATTTTTATTTTTTTTTTCCTCACAAAATTGTGCGTGTGTTTGATGTCTGCATTTTGCGGCCACCCTGCCTCATGCATATCTGTGTTGCTGTGCTGAGCCCTAAAGCGCTGAGTTATAGTTTAATCTGGTCCCGCAGCCTCCTGCATCGGAAAACAGCCTCACAAATCACAGACCATATCCAGGCGTCAGCTCACCTCCACACTCGAAGCGAGGCTGGTCACGCAGGATCAGGGTTTATGTGACGGCATGTGCGTGTAGAATAATGTTACAGTTCCGTCAAGCTCAAACGATCATCAGACCCTTCTTTTCCCCATTTTAACATGAAGCAGGGCCTCACAAATTTGCTAAATGGGTTTCGAATACATAAAGTTACTGTATATTTGCAAGCACGTGGCGTGATATTTTTGAATGTAGAATTTTCCTGTTGGAGTAGCTTCGTTTGAACACACCTGCATTTGTGTGATTAGAACTTTCCACCAAATGTGCCTTTTAGAAATGTTGTGTGTTTTTTGTGGACATGTTCAGACCACCATTATCAGTCTGTCGAAAATTGCAGCTTTCTTGTCAACTCGATGAGCTCACGTTTGCACGTTTCAAACACATGCAAGTGCACATTCCTGATAGGTTACTTTATAATGTGAATAGTTTTTGCATCTGATAAACCTTCAGAGTCTTCTTCGATTGTCTTCTTCTCCTCGCTACCTTTAGGAACCTACCCTCAACAAGGCAGAGAGGTTAATGTAGTGCTGTTATTGGGCTGAGTTCGGCCTTATCCGTGCTTAACACCATTTTCACAGCCACTTTTCTGTCACCGTTTCTCATGGATGAAGCTAGCTAGCCGTGTAGGAAGGTGATGGCCCCATTCTTAATCCGGCCTACAAAGCTCTGCTTGGTTGGCTGCGTCTACAATCGAGACAGTCCCGTAAAAAGCAAGCCCGTCGTCCGTGCAAAAGCTTATTACGACCCATAGTTCCGTTTTATTATAAGCAACTATAGTAAGTATGATGGGAGCGACGGAGGAAGTCAGGTGACGTGTAGTATTTGATTATATACGGTGACAAAAGGCAGGTTAGGAGGGTGGATGGATGGGTGGACAAAACGCAGGACTTTCGCTTCCCGTGTGAAGCCGATTCATCCGTCACTGTTCCACAACCTTATAAGCGTGTTTGCTGTTGTTGCTATTCCAAACCATGAGGCTGAAAGCAAAGCGAATTAAATGGTATGTTGCCCTTCCTACTTTGAGGTGAAATAAGCATTGAAGGTAATGTACTTTGGAGTTTTAGTCTTGTTTGCTCAGAGTCATAGGCCTCAAATGTTTAATGTCGAATCACATTTGGCTCGGACGTGTGTAATGTGTCCGCTTTTTGTGAGTTGCCGTCGAGCAATATGAATACAAATTGGGTTCAAAGCATCTAAGAACATGTACAGAAGACTTCAGCTGTAGCCAAGAAGATCCCGTGTCAAAAAGACACACAAATGTGCAAAATGGGTTTGAATGAACATAATTATGTTTGCGAGAGCATGATGCGTTATTTCCTGCATGTGTAATTTTGTACATTTGTAATTTCTCCAAATACAACCACCCTGGTTTTCATTCCCTCTCTGTTATGCAGCTTTTATGAGTGTAAATGAGTGGAGGTCTTTTCCACGTACAAATGAGCTTGTTTCATGCAGAACTGTGTATGTGTACGCGTTTGTGTTAAGTAGTTTGGAGTTTAAATCAGACCCGAATCGTATAAAACCATAAACATCAATAGCCGCAAAATGATATCTTGCAGCACAAGACAACGCGATGATTGAAGGTGTCAAATCCTGCATTAATCCTGCATCTTTCATCTTTTCTCGGCTCCGAGCATCATTCACTATGTGTGCATCAGTATTTTTTGTTTGTATGCATCTTTCACCGGCCTCTTAGCTCTGCTGCACCCTGTTCTTTTAAATATTGTTGTGGGGAAACTGCTTAGTTGTTCTGTAGCACAAAAGTCCTGTCTGTCAAAGAGGACTTTCTAGCTTAAAGAAGAACAATATTTTATTTTCCATCTTGTCCCCCTCCGTCATGGCAGCTACGGCTGCATTCAGTATTCTGAAAGTGAAGAAAAAAAAAAAAAATGTCTTCAGTGTTTATCTCCTGTCCTGACAAAAACAGATTGTATTTCATTCAAAAGCATTTACTGTCAGCCTTTCACTTGATATGAAACCTAAATCCTCGTTGTGACATTTCAATTTAAAATACAGGAGAAATGGTTTAGGCTGTCAGCCAGTGTGGCACACAGCAACGGTATTTACACCAAATGAGATGTGTTTTGTTTAGAACAGTGCTGTAGCGTTCTGGGTAGCGAACTGAGGATGAGGCTATCAAAATGAACACAAAAAAAAAAAAACATCCAAAGGGCACTCTCCTCTAAACTCCGAAGCTCTTACTGCATGAATAGTCAACGTGACATCAACATAATCCCTTCATTAGGGACACACAAAGCCAAAACAGCCCGGAGTTTGTATGGTCTTTTAATGAAATCCCATAAATTTTGGTATTAGTTTTACTGTTTATGGTTCTGTTCCTCCTCAGCGCAAATCAGAAAGCACTTGGAGAGCGCTTAAACTATCTAAAGGGTATGGCTGGCGATATTCTATGTTTTCCTTACCGTCAACAAAACCCATGAAAGGCCAAAACCGACAGTGTGTTACCTCACCTCAATACCTCCCGACTTTCCTACCCTGTCTGTGGCGCTCTGCCCCAAGCCCACTCTGAACTACTAATTTGAAAATGACAATGATTGAGTGACTCATGACATAGCGGTAATGACTCTGTTATTAAGAAACCAGATATACACCTATGGAGTCATATAATCCGCTCTTTAATTCATAAAAAAAAAACGCACATCATTTCCATTTTTACATCCAACAGTTCTGAGCCACATTCACGAAGGTCTGTGGTCTCTCTCTTTTCACACAGTTTCCACACTTCACAACACGCCAAGACCCCTCTGCTAGCCTTCAGCCCCGCAGCACTTCATAAAGGGATTAAATACACAAGTGCCTGGCTCCGCCGAAAGGTCAAACCGAGGCACACATGCTCAGTTTGTTGGTTCTCTGATATATGAAGTGGGTATGCAGGCAGGAGGTTAACCGTCCACCCTCCACTTAATACACTGACTGTCTAGGTCAGTCAGGCCCCCGTGTGATCCCTTATCTATTTGCATAGTAAAGATCCACCCCCGGTTCTGATGGAGGTGAAGGGGAGCAGGCGGGATCGAGAAACGCTTTGCTTTCTTGAGAAGTCACCTGGGTAAAAAGAGGCTTTTTAATAACTTAAGGAAAAGAAGCAAAGACAAACGTGCTCAAAAAGGTCTTATGCCTCTACTTGATAACAAATGATGACAGACAGTTAAACAATTAGCAAAACTAGACCGTTTCTGCCAATTTGGGCACAAGTCACAAACTCATAGCTTCCACTATTAGCTTTGTCAATACTGTCGACACTTTATTGTTATTAAATTTTAAGAGTAATCTAATAAGCTTTTATAAATAAAAGCAGAAAAGATAAATTCATAGGACTTACGAGTCTCAGGGACTTGATGCTTGATCATAAATTGACTGCATATGAAGTGAAATATGAAGCATGTTGAAGAGCAGATGAAGTTAAATTATACTATAAATGTGCAGAGCGGCTCTGAAGGTGGTGCCGGTTGTTTAAAAAAGATCTTTGTGCTGTTTGCGACCTCCTTTGGCAGTCTGTTCTGCAGCTCTCAGTAACAAGATTAGATGAGGATGGAATCTACTGAAAGGTCAAACAGTCTTCTGTCAACATTTATCGCCTGTGGTCTGTTTCGCTCCTCAACAAGATTGGTGAGGATGGAATCTACTGAAAGGTCAAACCGAGGCACACATGCTCAGTTTGTTGGTTCTCTGATATATGAAGTGGGTATGCAGGCAGGAGGTTAACCGTCCACCCTCCACTTAATACACTGACTGTCTAGGTCAGTCAGGCCCCCGTGTGATCCCTTATCTATTTGCATAGTAAAGATCCACCCCCGGTTCTGATGGAGGTGAAGGGGAGCAGGCGGGATCGAGAAACGCTTTGCTTTCTTGAGAAGTCACCTGGGTAAAAAGAGGCTTTTTAATAACTTAAGGAAAAGAAGCAAAGACAAACGTGCTCAAAAAGGTCTTATGCCTCTACTTGATAACAAATGATGACAGACAGTTAAACAATTAGCAAAACTAGACCGTTTCTGCCAATTTGGGCACAAGTCACAAACTCATAGCTTCCACTGTTAGCTTTGTCAATACTGTCGACACCTTATTGTTATTACATTTTAAGAGTAATCTAATAAGCTTTTATAAATAAAAGCAGAAAAGATAAATTCATAGGACTTACGAGTCTCAGGGACTTGATGCTTGATCATAAATTGACTGCATATGAAGTGAAATATGAAGCATGTTGAAGAGCAGATGAAGTTAAATTATACTATAAATGTGCAGAGCGGCTCTGAAGGTGGTGCCGGTTGTTTAAAAAAGATCTTTGTGCTGTTTGCGACCTCCTTTGGCAGTCTGTTCTGCAGCTCTCAGTAACAAGATTAGATGAGGATGGAATCTACTGAAAGGTCAAACCAGGGAACCGAAGGTTTCATTTGATTCAGGTCAAGTCAAATTTGGTCTTAATCTGCTTTTAAAACAAAACGGGGTGTCACAAGAGCAAAGGTCTGACAAAAAAGTGCAGATTTATAATAGCGAGATAGGGGCGGTGTGTGTGTGTGTGGGCGTTTTGCGTGTGTGTGTATAGTATAAATAAATACATGACAGCTACAGCTGATTGTGATTAAAGGAACAGCACGTCTTCTGTGATTCAGATTGAGGGTTTGTGTTTAGTTTTTCAAATGTCAGTGGGTAAATTAGGGTTAAGGGCTTCTTCCATTTCCTGTGTGAGACGCTGTACAATTTTCCTTGTGCTAGGTTGCCAAATTCTTGTAGACTATTTGACATGAACTTCCATAATTCATGGCGACAGCAGCGGGATGAGTTAAATTGGCCGGGTTAAAAACTCCAGATTTGAACGCAAAAGCAAAGTTTTTGACAGGGTAAGATCCCAGGACAGTGGAAAAACAGGACACCCACCCTGAGTGTTTCATTATAAGGCCTCTGCACTCTTGGCCTCACTTTCAGTTTCATGGTAATCAGAGACCTGCAAGACTGACAGAATTATAATCATGATTTGCAGTTCGATTATAAGGACTTAACTTGGATTTGCCCTACAGGACTTGACTTGCTATGACCGACCTGAGACTTGACTCGGAACTGTATCTCGAACGAGCTGAGCTTTTCAGCGTTCCACCATTACGGAGACACCGGTTTCATAGCGATGGAGTAAAATAATCAAAAGTCGCTGTAGACTGTTTATACTGTATGTAGGCTAATGTTCGCTGTCCTTGTTGTCTCTTTAGGTTGCATCATGTAACTCGGTAATGCCCCTCATCTCTCCGTAAGCACGGGTAGTTCCAGCACATTCGTCGGAGGCCAGAGCAACTCCCATTAAGCGAATGTGCAGAAATATAACCTGCTGTCGAGCGAATTATAAAGAACACACATGAAAGTGTGGGGTCATAATAATGGTGTGAATGGTAATAATAAGGGTTGGTCAATCATTCCTGTAAGCGAATGCGTTTATTGAATTTAATCCACTGAGTAATGTGTTTAGGCAGTAAAAGACTCCTCATGGAAATGGGAAAGCCTTGACCTTTCTTGATGCATCTGATTACTGTCAGCTTCACTTTATCAAGAATGTGCGTGTGTGCGCGTGTGTGTGTGTGTGTGTGTGTGTGTGTGTGTGTGTGTGTGTGTGTGTGTGTGTGTGTGTGTGTGTGTGTGTGTGTGTGTGTGTGTGTGTGTGGGCATAGGTTTGGTTTTGAATGTTGGGGGCACACAGTCAAAATAATAAGTAGATAAATTAATAAAATTGTGGCATCTGTAGTCTTACAAAAGAATTAAATATACAGTGTCTGTATTATTAATGCTCTAAACATAATGATGATCACGTTTTTTTTTTTTTCCTCGATACAGACTTAATAATTTTGCATTTACATTTTTTAAGAACAAAAAAAAAAAAAAAAAAATCAGACTTGAAACTAAAACTGAAGGAGTTTTGTACCAAGGACTGTGGCCCTCACTGTCTAACTTTTGGAGAGAGAATGTTAAAATAACATATTGTTACTTGCAAATTCAGAGCTTTTGTCTCATTGTGACAACTTGACAGTAAGAGGACACTGTTTACAAAGATTTTAGTCAAACGCCCTTTAAAATATACACCTTTAAAGCTACAATAATAGATTTTTGGCCACATGGGGGCAGCAGAATAAGCTGGAAACATGACACCAACATCACCTTATTAAGTTGATACTGTGAACATGTCGGCAAACAATTGCCTATTTATACATTCAACAGACACGGAGCAACATAACCATTCGTTTGGATTCGTGTCCGGCATTCACCTTCCTCTTAGCTCCGATTTGGTCTTGACCAGCTCTTGAGAAAAGCATCTGGACTGTCTGGCGATTTAGCTGCTAGATGTTCCGCTTCCTTCATCAGCTTCTCGCCAACTCCGTCTGCCACTTGCTGCTGGTCCGGTAGCGTACGGCGGTCTAAGGGAGTGGACAAAACACTATTGTAGATTCAGTTTCGTCTTGTCCAGCCTCTACTGAAGGACAGTCATGAGTTTTGGCAGTTATGTTTTGACAGTTATTCTGAGTTTTTACACTCCACTGAGAGCTTCAGGAAACTTTTTTTGCTATCTACACTTAGACAGTACATTTACATTTGACATTTAACTTGTCATTCAGATGACGTTGTCATCCTGAACGACTTACACTGAGACCAACAGCAGAATATCAATCAGGACGCTAAACCAGTGGAAAGCAGGGGTACAGTATTAATGGAGTAATCCGCAGTGTGTTAAATTTTTTTCAGCAAAAATAACTGGTTTACTGGTCTACCTTTCAAACAACCACCCACCAAGTTTTAAATGACAGTAGGATGAATGTTGAATCGGTCAATGTGAGTCACCTGCTGCACTGGCAAACAATTCCTTGGGTAAAGGTGTTAATGTCCAAGACAATGCTTTCTGACACAACCATCAAAACATCAAATGAGGGAGTATCCTTTGGAAAAATGGTCCCTCCATCCCTCCCGTAGACCATAGACTGGGAAAATCTATGACAAGGAGCACTTGAAGCTGTTCTGAAGGCTCATTGTGGGACACCACCATACTAACTCACTTTATGTTAATGTTTCCTGTCATTCCTCACCAATCTTTATCTATATATAATATCCAGAATCTCCATTTTATTAGTTAGCAAAATTAAAGTTTTAAGTATGCTCAAGCGTCCCTGGTGTTGGGTGTTTTTACAAAGTGACTGCACACAAAAACACAATAACCCCTTTTCTGAGAAAAAAACGTTTCTATGAAAAAAAAGGATTAGGTGTCAGAGCCTCAGTGATACCGATTCTTTGATCGTATGATTGATAACCAAGCACAGAGGTAGAAACACTAAATTATCCAACTCTTAAACTTTTGAGAGATTCTCTGTTGTAACATTTCCCAGTCCCTGCATGTGTCGCATCATTTCCGACTAATCAGTTAAACTTCAGCGTGCGTTTTTTCGGTTGAAAATCTCCCTTTAATGAGGGGTCTGTTAACGAGGTTCCTTAACGAGATGTTTCTGCCACGGCGTTGTCAGCGGCGGTCTGTTGACTTTGCAGGCTGTCGTCCTCACACTGCTGCTGACAGCTCGTCTCTGCCTGGGTGCTGCTCAGATGTCAGCAGAGGGGAGCTCAGCTCGGAGCAGGAAGATTTCCTGCTGTCTTGTCATATTAAAAGGCAGAGAAGTCGATGTCACCTGAGGACACATTTAGAAAGGCACCATTTGGATTTATTACATTAGTTCTGGTTCATGCATTAGTGTTAAGACTACTTGTAATTGAACTGTTGGAATTAAAACTCCTCGTATCTCGAATTGTACTTAATGTTATTTCTCTCTGTTCATTTTTTTGTAACTGTTTTCCCACCTGTCTTTTTATTTTTAACCTCTTGCTTGTGTTCTTAAACAATGGAGGTTGCCAGCTACATCACAAAGATAAGTAGGTTTGAGACGTGAATAATGTTGCTTAATCCACAAATTACAACAAAAAAAAAAAAAAAAAAAAAAATTCTGTTTGGCTTCCAAAAAACCAAATTAAGCTGTTCTGTCTCTATTATTAGAAATAGTAGCGAAGCTCCATGAGTCATTGTTGGAGTAGAGCCACTGTCATTTGTGAAGAATCTGGTTTCAGGTAAATACTTGAGCTTCAAGCATCATTCACAAACACAGAGGACTTGTTCACACGCTGTGCGGCTGCAGAGGGCCATCAGGGAAACTGTCCTCCCATTAAAAAATGACCACATGGGTCATTGGTGCATGCAGCTTACTGCGACGCATTGTTACATTTTATTGTTAAGCTACGTCTAGCAGCCATCTGCCATGGATCCGTATCCCACTGTATCCCAACGAAGGAGGAAAAGGTCCCTGAAACGTCAGAGGTTTGATTCTAACCTCAAGATAGTTGCTGCCAGAGTACTATCTGACCTCTGCAATCATTCAGCTGCGGCACCGGTGCTCCATGTGTGTCTACACAGGAGATGTTCAGGCACAGTACAGAGTTTTAGGTCACCCACATTTTCGAAGTGCTCAGACCTGAAAAAAGCTTCGAGACACGTGTACAAGTGAGCAGCAGGGGCAAAACACGAGACGCTACGCGGCCTGTGGAGAAAAAAGCTTGATTGATTAAAACAGCGGCGTATCTGTTCTGTCAGGCCGATGAGATTGGACAACTGAAAAATGCGGATCAAACACTCTCTATGTGCCGTAACGACCTGCTTGTACAGGCGACCCATGGGCTTGCTTTTTAAAGGAGGACAGTCTCGTCAGATCATTCACATCAATTGTTTTCTGTGTAAGCATGCACACTGGCGGCATTTGACTCATCAGGATACACCACTGTCCCATTTTCCCAGCATTATTGAGCGTTAACTAGGCAACAGTGAAATCAGCCTCGATGGGCAGGGTCAAGCAACTGCGTCCAAGCTCAAATGTCAAGTAAGGAATTTGCAATCAAAGTAAAATTCTATAAACGTCTGTTGCTTTTTATTTTCTTCTTTTTTAATGCTGGTCTTTATGATGCTGGGTGGTCAGCAGGTTGGCTAGTTAGCATCGTCAGACCTCTAATAAGGGTCAGCATGAAGTAGTAGTAGCGTAGTATCACCTTCAGTATCTCTGGAACCTCGGCTTTCCCTCTGTCGCGCAGTGTCAGACATTAGCCGAGAAACTGTTCATCTCTGGCTCTGCTCACTGACGTTTTCCTCAACTTATTAAAATTATTTCCGCGTCCTGCGGCCTCCGTTGAGTGAGTGGAACAAAGGCATTTGATGGGAGGTGAACAGTGCTCAGCCGGTACCTTGGAACAACTCTTCACGGTGGAAGGTTAGCGTGAAGTGCGCTGGACCCTGATCCTTTCAGTCAGACAGGGAGCTAGCTGCGTCCCTCTGTTGCTAAAAATGTGTGATAAATGTCTTTTCAAGCTAGAAATGTGTTTTTAGGGCCTTTAGTATTTTGTCACATTGGTGACATTCAGTTTTATTTCAAACACAAATGTGAAAGTAAGATCTTAGAAGTTACTTAAATACTCTGGAAGTTCGTTTGTCAAATGAAGAAACAACCCTACCATTCATTCACATCACACTTAAAAAAAAAACAAAAAACAGCTGGAAGATGAACAGCTGTGGGTCGTACTTGATTTTGCAGCTTCTTTCAGATATACGGCTCATATCTATCAACTGAAAAGACTGTCATTGCTTAGTTGAGGAGGAATTTGGTGCCTTCCAACAAAATTCTGTCACCAGGATGCAAACTTGGCCCGCATGTGAAGAAGAGCTGTTGTAAATGTAAAAAATTTTAGCAAGAACTCGATGGCAATCAAGGGCGGAGATTATTCATTTAAAACGAATTGGAAATCGCAGTTTCATGAATTCAAAAAGACCTGATGTCTTTGTCTGTCCAGCTGTCCCGTCCATCTAAAGTGGTCGTACAAGAAACTGTCTCCGGCCAGCCAGTATTTATGTGTGTGTGTTGCCAAGAAACACTCTGACATGACTGAATGCCAAGTGATTTACACACACACACACACACACACACACACACACACACACACACACACACACACACACACACACACACACACACACACACACACACATGCAAGCACACACGCAGAGGTACCTATATACAGTAAATGGAAGATAATTACACAGGTAGCTTTTATCTCTCACATTTTACTCGTGTGTGTGTGTGTGTGTGTGTGTGTAATTAGATCTCTGTGATAACAAAAGCAAGAGTGTCAGTACCACCATTTGATAAAGTGAAAGAGAGATAATTGTTTCAGCGTGTGTGTGTGTGTGTGTGTGTGTCTGATTTGTACCAACGACTTTTCGACCACCTGGCAAACTGTCATCGTCCTTTCCTTTTCCCTCGCCCCTCTGCTGTCCTGCCTCCTCTCATCCAGAGCTCTGGGTCGGAGGCAGGATTCAACTGAAACCTGCTAATGCAGTCAGGCATAAATATAAAAATTAAAAACACAGGAGTTGTAGCAACACACTGCTGACAGTGAGGCACCAGCTGGATGCGATGAAATTAAATTTTTTCATATCTGCTGCACATCATGAGCTGTAAACAATTTCATTTATATATCCTGATATAATTAATTCTTACTTACTTCATATTTCATTTAAATTAATTTTCAACATATTTTCATCCGCTTTTCATTGTCTCCGAACGTAACTGCGGATATTTAATCATAATCTTATAAACCTTTCATTATTTTCAGACTGTTCAAGATTAGATTTTTGCATAATGTAATCCTGAAATAACAACTTGACATTTGCATTGGCTCAACTGCTTCCCAGTTACTGTATTCATATTCTACTTCTCTGGGTTGTGTCCCGTTATTACTGATCACTGGTTTCAGGAGGAGTGAAAATGATTCTGTTAAAACAGAGCAAATGAGTCTCATTTACTCCTGTAATGTTACTGGGGATTGTCCCGGAATTTCAAGTCTGTTTTTATTGTCTGTACGCATCTGGACCTAACACAACCATTCGTTTGCTAAGTTTTTTATTTATCTTGTCCTTTAATGAACTGACAGCAGACCCATAATTAAAACATATTATGTAAGATTGTTTATATATGAATGTTCTTCTTGGTTAAACAAAAGTTAGTTGAAATAAGTTTTAAAAACCTCATAAATGACTTGAATACGTTCTGTAAAATTACGTACGGTGTTTTTACTCAGTGGTAGCCCCCCCCAACAATCTTAAAGACTCAGTGAAATAAAAAAATGATAATTTTCAATTTCTGTTTGCTCTTAGCAAACAGGGGTGACTGAGGTGTGCGTCCCATCTATGTCCATTCTCAGCTGACGCAGCGAAGTGGTTGATAGGAGCAGCTAAGTTAGCGTGTGTCACATTGATCCAAAAAAAAAAAACAGGTCAAGACCAACCTGCACGGCCGCATCCCTCCCACCAGCGCTTGTTGCTAATTCTGTGGCAAGTTTTCTCTCGTCTTTTTTTTTTTTTTTTTTTGGTGTTCGGCATCTTCTCTTCTCTCCAGCCCACCTACAAAGCTACTGATTGGTTGGTTGTTTCTCAAACTTGTAAAAAAAGTCATCTGTAAGAACAACAACAGGATTAGCTGAGTCACTGAAAAAAAAATCCGATGTCGGCAGGGATTTAGGAGTCCAAAGCCAGGCTAGCTATGTATCTACATCAACGAGAAGGTCGAATGACATGGGGCCCTAATCCATCCCGACTAGCCAGGCTATAAAATACACAGTGCCCGCTCTTGGTGGCACCTTAGGCTCCTTATGAGAGAAGCATTCCAGCCACTCGCAAAAAACTGAGTGCTCCCTGTAATGATCCTGCTGACGGGCAGAATTTAAATTCATTATCCAGGAGAAATTGCATTAGGAGATGCCTTTAAAGCAAATGAACGGACCAGCTGTGGGGACCGTGCGTATACTGATGCATTGTGCATCGACGGACTGGAGACTGCAGAGGCAACACGCTCGTCCCTGCTGCTACTGGCTGCAGGTGTTTAACTGGGAAAACAACTTCACACAGTCGTCTGACATTTGTTGAAAGAATCATTAATGTGCTTATTCGTCATTTAGATTTTTCCTTTGCAACTTTGGAGAGGTCTGAGTGCCGCTAAGCCCACGGAGGATGAGAATTCCTGGCTGTGTGCTCTCAGCAAGGGAAAGGAGTCTTTCGACAGCGCGCAGGGCGCGTTTGACTCCATGCAATTTGCATGTGTCATCCTGCTTTTTCTCTGTCTCCCTCCCTCCCTGCAGTAACCGCCCCCCCCCCTAGCACTTGCTAGAGCTGCATATGCCAGTGGCCAGCCATCGTTTAGATACGGTATAATGATAACTTTATCAAAACATTTTCGTTTCTGTCGCGAAGAGCTCGTCACTGGGGTGTTCGCGGGGATCACCTGTCAATCAAACACTCTGCGTTTTTTTGTCTTTGTTTTTTTCTTGCTACTCGTGACGGTGTCATTTGGGTTACTGTAGGTGGCGCTCTCTTCTCGTGGTTACTGCTGCGCATGCTGACTATGTTCTCCTTCGTACTGTCGCAGGCTCTCTGTCTTTTTTCAGCTTTACCAGTTCTTTGTCCTGTACACCCACTGATTTTTATCTACAGAACCTAGACACTTTTTCTTTTTCACACACACACACACACAGACACACACACTCTTAAAAAATTGCAAACACTTTATTAGTGCCTCGCTCGGCAATGGTCGAACACCAGTACGCTCAAATTTCTCTTTTCTCTCTTTTATTTCCCTTCCCTCACATTTCCCCTCACTGCAATACCCAGAATCCATTGCTTAAGAGGTTAAAAGGTCACATGCCGCCCACCCATCTCCCGCCTTCACCTCCAGGGAAAAGAGGTGTCATTTTGGCACTGAAGAGAGCCGAGCCGGACATAAAGAGCATTAAATGAAGTTAATAGGCAGGATGTAATTCTCCAGACGTCACTGACTTCATTGGAGAAATATCTCTGGAAAAAAATTAATTTAATTCTGTGGAAGTTCCCTCATCCTGCTGGTTATTTAACAGAGAATAACCGTAAATGGCCGGTTATGAAGAGGCACACTCATCTGGAGAAAGACATGAAAATAATTAATAAAGTGTCGCCCTTCAGGGCAAAAATATGAGCCGAATGAAAGAAAGAAGGGGGGAGGAGGAAAAGGGGAAGAGGAAAGGAAGAGAAAGGAGGGAAAGAGAAGAAGGGAAGAGGAAAAAAGACATGATGATAGACGGCTGAAATAGTGATGAGATTACTGTAAAAACAAGAGGGAAAGGTACAAAGTGGGGGAGAGAGAGAGACCAGAAATGGCAGGAAAAAGCAGAAGAGGAAAGATAGGTTTGGAGGAGAGAAACAAAAATGTAAAGTCCAGATAGAGAAAATCAGGATAAATCAGTGTAGAGTGCAAAAGAATGGTAAAGTTCAAGAGAGAAGAACAGAAAAGAGAATGAAACAAAGGGAGGGAGAGGCCAGGGTAGAGAGTGAGAAGAAGAGGGGGAGGATAAAAGAAAGGAAGTAAGAAGGAGAGAGAGGGGGTGATCGAAAGGCAAAAATGAGATAAAGAGATAGGAGAGACAAAAAAAGATATAAAGGAAGTCATGAAGAAAAAGGAGATTAATGAACAACATTAACCTCTAAACTTCTTTTCATGAACTTTGATCTCGAAAATACACCAACAATTAGTCATATCTGCCTTTATGGGGCCAAAAAATAAGGTTAATTTCTAACTCTGGTCTAACTCTGGTTAGAAATACGTGCTCTACCTTAAATGGACTCTTCAACAATAAGAGTGTGGGAAGTGTAGAATTGCTCTAAAGGTCTCAGGGGCTGAAGAAAAAAAACAAAACCTTGTTGCACAAACCTGAATAATTTATGGTGGTGGCAGCGTGGTGTCCACAGTTGAACTGGACGGCTCCGCTCATGGCTCCTGCTTCAGAAACTCTCTCTCGACACGTGTTTTGTATTTGCTGCGGTCTCTCTGTGCAGTAAACAGCTTGGCCACTTAATATTTGATATGGTGCTTTTTTATTTTTTTATTATTTTTGCATCTCTGCTTTCTTGGCGTGCAGACACTTCAAGTTGAGGTTAGGGAGCTGGGAGACAGACGCATGCTTTATTCAAATTTATGTCACACATTCAACTTTCAGAAGTCCCCCAGAAGCCAGCCATTCATGGCTCCTAACTAGCGGGAGGTTTCGTCCTTTGGTGACATTTTGTCTGCTTGAACTGCACCGTGGCCGATGGGATTTTTTCACATTACGGCAGCAGGAGTCATACAGGGCAAACTGATCCTCACCGATGTACTGTTTATACCCTCGTACCTAATTTCTAGCAGTCACCTTGTTAAGCGCCCCGGGGCAGCCCAGACCTCCACCAGCTGCTCCCTCAAGAGTGATTTTTTTTTTTTCTCTCTTTCTTTGTGTCACCTTCAAAAGAAGTGTTCACTCGGAGGCTAAGTGTGCTTCCAGATGTAGGTTACTGTGACACCGAAACCCTTTAGAGAAGTGCCAGCTCAGTTAGCCCGGGGTCCTGCTAGGCAGGCTCGTTTAGAAGTCAAACCGCTCATTGCTGTGCTGGGAGCTGCTGCCAGAAATCTTCCTTAACCTGGCGTCTTGGCGGGTCACAGGTGGCGGTGGCACGGTCCGACCCGCGCTGGAAGTTTGATGCTACAGACGTACTGAAGAGGTTTAAGAAGGCTAATGATAGATAATAGTAAATAAAACATCCAATAATAATCTTTTGACCAGCACTATGTTTTTTAATGTAAACACATAACATGGAAACATTTTTAATAAAGATAACTAAAATTTTATATTTTAAAGAACTGTGACCAAGATATATAGCCTACACTGAAATTTCTTCTTGCTTTCTTGTTGATTTATCAGTTGTGATGTGGTCAGCGCCATGCTTTCTTCCCAGGTGTGATTATATCACAACCTTAAATTGTTAGGAATTTGGGGTACATAATAAACCGTATATACCCTATATATCTCATACAGTTACAACATGAAACAAGTCCATACTGTATCTACATAAGTTAAATCTGATTTTAACATAAAATTAAATGGCAGCATGCAACCACTACCCCAGCTTCTTTGTTGTCCCAGAAACGAAAAAAAAATGTCTACAACAGGACAGATATGTCACTCACTGCTGACTTTATCAGGTCAAACTACCCCACCCACGCTTAAATTGGCTAACATGAACACAATGTCAGACTGTATGGCAGCATACGGCTTGACGGGACTCAACTGGACCGTACACTGAGACATCCTCGTCTGATGTCTCCCAGCGTCTCTTCCAGGGGAATATTTCGGTGCTTTTCCCACTTCAGAGCAGTGTGCACATCAATAGGGTTCATTTAACTCTGTTTAAGAAAACTGATATGGAATATGAATTATTAATAGTTGTTTGAAATCCCAAATTACTTATTATAAATTACATATTTTTAAAATACAGCTGGATTGTAAGTAAAAATGTCAATGCAATCTGTTACTTTTGTAACATGCAGGAATAAGAAAAATAGTACTTTTCATCTCATTATTGTTATTACTCTGAATAACAGTATGCGGTGGCCATCTTTGCCCTTCTGTGAGCCGCGGCAAAGACAGCCAGCTGAATAGCAGAAGTCGAGTTCTCCATTAGCTCCCGTACAAATCACAGCAGAGGTGCCCTTGAGCAAGACACCTGTCCTCCGTCTCCGAACAGCCCAGCCAAACGGACTGGGGTTGTACTGGGGACTGTCAGCTCCGGGCAGGCAAGCGATGACCCCATGCGTAGGAAACTTTTCTAGAGTAAATACTAGTTAAATAAATAATGAGCTCCGTGCTGAAAGTTTAATACCGTAGTAATGTGGGTATTGGCAGTGAAAAAAGGACCACTGGTCCCTAGTTAGGCTTGAAACATTGGCTGATAGCCAGCCCTCAGCGGAGCTGTTTACACCAGGCTTAAATAAGAAGATGAATTATTAAGCACACCTAGAAAAGTAGAAACTACTCTGACTGCTGCTACAGTATTTAAAAACCCTCTCTAATATGCATGGAAGGAAAAAAAGCGACTGAAAATGGAAACATACACAGAAATAAAGCAGAATTAGTAAATGCGCATCAGTAAATAAATGGATATGTGAGTAAAATTAGAAATGAATCGAATTTAAAATAAGAAAAAAAGTTTGACATGAAATTGGAAAGTATGGTGTAAATCTTAAAATTATGCACACCCACCAGCCAAGAGGCATTCAAGGAACTCAGAAAATGTACGTTTTCTAAATTTTATGATTCTCACTCCCTGTAGTGAGAGGACGCTAGCTGCTTTGATTCACAACAGTTACAATGGATTTCAGTGGAGAACCCGCTTCACAACAAAAAGAAGTCATAAATGCACCTTCATAAACCACTCGTGCCGAAAGTTCAGCGTGTCCTTATTTATCTTCACTTCCCCAGTAAATCAGAAAGTATGGTAGTTTCTGCAGTGCTTTGGGGAGGAGATACCATGACGTGGAAGTTGTGTATTTAGCAATGCTGCCTAGGACTATGTTCAACACTCTGAACGTATGGACCCAGTGGTGAAGTGATGCTGCAGTATTGGTTTTAGAATTTTTTCGGAGTGGAGCGTTGGATTTGTCCTTTTTTTTACATTCCGGGTCTGCACTGCGATCCATTGTAACTGCCGCGAATCCAGGCTGACTACAGCTACTGCCCTCCACAAAAGGGCGAACCAAACTGTTCAGAGCGTCCTCTCAAGACTGCAGGAGATGTTTGAAGCTCAAAAGACAGTGAACTCCACTGAAAAGAAGTGCTCCCCGAACACCCAGGGAGCACTCCCACTCCCACAGTATCGAGAGTGCTCATGGCTCAGCCATGGGCACCCTCACACTTCCTTCTACATGGAGATAGACAGCTGGTCTTTAGTCGAACATAGTCAGAAAATTAAACTGGCGGCCTCAGGGTTTATGTCACTGACTATGTTCTGCAATGTCCCAGTTTTGAGCTGGGGGGGGGGGGCTGTGGTTGCATGTCATTCCCCAGCTCTCTTTCCATTTCCTGTCATTTCTCTTCAAATAATGACATCAAAAACTTTTTAAAAAATGAAAATGGTAAGAGACAGGCTTCTGGATGAAGGAGACCGTCATCAGCAGAGAAAGGCAGCGCTGGTTCTTCGGTCAAACACTTGTAGCTACGATTTCCTGACCAACGAGCTCTCACAGTTGTGAGAGTAATTACTGTCCCCTGGTTTCTTCAAAGTCATGTGGGTTGTTTTTAAAGAACCTCCGCAGAAACCTATTGTGTTGTTCAGCTGAAAGGAAACTGTGACTGCGCCATTATATTTGAAGGGATTTTCCTCTTGTGAAAAAAAGAGCAGGTTATTGCAACACATAGTTAGTTTAATTGTTAGGCGACCGCCAGTAGTTTTGACGAGAGCAAAGGAGGAAGTTAGGTGACGTATAAAGAGTGACAAAGTCCACATTGGAAAGAGGACAGGGTGCATGGTTTGGTCCACAAAGCACAGATCTTTGACACTGGAGGCCACTGTTTGTTCCCGTTTGAAAACCACTAATCGGTGTTGTTTTTTGGAACAATAACCGTTGCACAACCTTAACTGCGTGTTTATTTTTTGTGGTACGCCTGCTGCCGTAGGTGGCTGTACTTCAGAAATTTTTAAGTCTCACTGAATCACCCTAAAACCAAACCTTCTGAGTATAAAGATAACAGTGAGCGTAAGGGTAAGAAAGAGTTGGGGTGTATTTGTGTGTGTTATGGACTTACAGCCCCTTTGACTGAAATCACGGGGATACAGAAATGAAACTTAAATCACTTTGTTTGTACCGTGGCTCACATTCCCCATATTAAAAAAGACTAAAGTTGAACGGTTGAAGTGGAAACAGTGGAAAACTATGTGGTATAATCCCTGCGAGCTGTGTTATTCATATGACTTGACGACGCCTCACGTCCCTGTTCATCTCGTTTTCGCTGTTTCCGTTGTCTTGATGAATTGGAAAAAAAAAAGGTTGTTGGGACCACAATCCAAAAAAGCCTTATTTCTGCCGTGAGATGACTGGAAGTGTTAGAAGGTGGCAGGAAGGGAAACAGTTTGTGAACGAGGAGCTCTGAATGTTTCACACAAAAGAACAATAGCCGGATCAGAAACAACGTGAGGCAAACAGTGGATCTATAAAAAAGGTGGAGACTGTTTCAACAAACATAAAGGAAAAATCCGCCTCAGATCCTCTTCCTGCGCTCTGTGTTATCAGTCAGCGATGTTGAGTAACTTCTACGAGGTACTGTGGCTCACATCCTTTTTATGTCTATTTTTGTGAACCCAGTTTCTCAGGAGAATAGTTTTGAATCTACTATCAATAGCAGCCGCTCAGAATCCAATCCATACTTAATATAGCAACAACAGATGGGAAGCATACTGATACACGACCCTTTGAAAAAAACTTTGATATGACCTGGTCAAGTGTCTCCCAT